>NW_027039653.1:54104-84325 GCF_034236695.1 Oncorhynchus nerka | reverse complement strand
CACTGTTGATGTTCTGTGGTGGTCACTGCAGCAGGGAGGAGAGAGAGACAACGGGTGCTCATCATCATCATAATCATTTCAATTGCGGTCGGACTCCCTCTAGTCATTTCTGTGTCTTATTTATTTCATTAAACAGTTCCCTTAAAGCAGTTTGAGCCTCACCTGACACAGATACAGCTTATGTTGTTCCATCACCCCCCATATACACACAAAATACACTTTCCCCCACTACACAGAAGCTCAGATGCATGCAGGCATGTGCACGCACACACACACACACACACACACTGCCAGAGCATCATAACCTACTCAGTGCCTCTCAGAATGAACCAGTGAGGACACCCCCACAGTTCCATTAAGAAGTTCATTGGTGCTGTTCTGTTCTCGCTGGAAGTCCCATTAGGGAGAATGAAGCTCAGATCTCATTCCAGCTTATCCTCACAGACAGTTAAATGGTCACAATGGCAGCTGACAGAGGACCTTTCTGTCTGGAGTGTAAAATAGAGACGAGGATTCAGAGCTCTCTTAGTGTTGATGCACTTAGCTCTTACAGTTAGAGTTGATGCACATTTCCAGAATGGAAATGAATGAACTTATAGACGTATCGAATGGGTATTTTGTAAAGGTTTCTCCACAATGTGTATCCACACAGTGTGTTGGTGGGTGTGTGCGTGCATGCGCCTGTGTACGCTTGCATGCATTTACACAGATGTGGTATCTGAAGGAATATCTAAGTCTGTTGCTATAATACTCTATGCTCCAGACAGGGACTTGGACTGTCATCTGAGGAAGTGAGAGAGAAGCAGGGCAGAGCTTGCCTGAGACCCAGGTCACTGGATTGATCCAGCTGCTGCTTGACTCCACTACATGCATAACAGGTTCATACTGTATTTATACTTTTGTCAAAAATGGAAGAGTACATAAGGGAGAGGTCTAAGAACCATAGGATCTAAACAAGGATATATTTTGGACTTCAAAGTATCATGATTGCATTGTGCAAGGTTTATTTCTTTATTTTATTCCTGCCTGTCTGCCTGTCTGCTGATGTCTGTTTGTCCTGCCTCCTGTCCCAGGCATCCTCCACAGAGAGATCTGAAGGCCAAAAATATCTTCCTGAAAAGGAACATAGTTAAAATCGGCAGTTCCAATGCAGCAGGGGCCCATGGGAGTTTTTTTGTTTGTTTGAAATCTTTGCTAGTCCTTAAAAGTGCAGGAGGCTGTGTCACTCCTGTTAAATTCTAAGGCTCTCTCCATATGTCTGCGGCATACAATTATCTACAAAGGTAATGGATGAATTGTCACGACTTCGCCAAGTCGGGTCCTTTCCTTGTTTGGGCGGCACTCGGTCGGGCGTCGCCAGTCTTCTAGCCATCATCGATCCACTTTTCATTTTCCATGTGTTTTGTCTTGTTTTTCCTCACCTGGTTTCAATTCCCTCAATCATTTGTTGTGTATTTAACCCTCTGTTCCCCATGTCTTTGTCTGGGATTGTTTATTGTAAGTGCTTGTGCACGTGCTGTTTGGTGCGTGACGGGTTTTGTACCCAATATACTTGTTATTTTTATAACTGTGGGTTTTCGCTATTAAACTGCTCGGTTATTACTAAGTTCTGCTCTCCTCGTCTGACTTCCCTGCCACTGATTACGCACCCCTTACAGGAATACAAAACTGTTGAAAGTACACAGTTTATACACAGCACACGGTTTATACACAGCACACGGTTTATACACAGCACACGGTTTATACACAGCACACGGTTTATACACAGCACAGTTTATACACAGCACACGGTTTATACACAGCACACAGTTTATACACAGCACACAGTTTATACACAGCACACAGTTTATACACAGCACACAGTTTATACACAGCACACAGTTTATACACAGCACACCGTCTGTAGCCCACTGTGTAAATCACTGCCAGTTGTTTGCTGGAGGAGGACATCCTGGACCCTTCCTTGCAGGAATCGTCCTCCACCTGGATCGTCCCTGCGCCTTGTCCTCCGGGTCGTCCCTGAGGCCGGTGTTGGCGTGCTGCTGGAGCCGTGCATCAAGGGGGGCGGGGGTACTGTCTTAACTTCTGCCGAAGTTGGTGCCTCTCCTTGTTCCGGCGGTGTTCGGCGGTCGCGTCACCGGTTTTCTAGCCGCTACCGATCTATGTTTCATTGTCCATTTGTTTTGTCTTTATTGTACACACCTGGTTTCCATTACAATATTATTTATTCCTATTTAACCCTCTGGTTCCCACATGGTTTTTGTGCGTGTTTGTTCGTTGTGAAGTGTTCGCTATTTTCTGTGAGCTGGAGTATTTTCCTGTGTGGAATTTATTTTGTTGTTTATTCGAGTAAAGTATGTTATTTACTCAGTTCTGTGTCCTGCACCTGACTCCTTCCTACCTGCTGCACATTGACACTTGACAAGAACATAATCAGGGCATGCACTTTAATGTGCTGATGGTTCAATTCCAAACAGAAAACTGTCTACTTTAATGTGATAATGGTTCAATTCTAAAAACAGAAAATGTGCTAAAGGTTTAATTCCAAACAAAAAACTGTCTACTTTAATGTGATAATGGTTCAATTCTAAAAACAGAAAATGTGCTAAAGGTTCAATTCCAAACGAAAACGGTCTACTTTAATGTGCTAATTTTTCAATTCCATACAGAAAATGTGCTAATGGTTCAATTCCAAACAGAAAACTGTCTTTCTTTCCTCTTCCTATGATGACTCATCCTTGTCACTCGAAAGAGGACTGGATAGGTGAAAGCAATATGGCGGACACTTCTTTCAGCCTTTTTATTGTCCTTCTGCATAGTGCTCACACCCATCCCCTGGTCCTTTCAGATGGGATCAATGAGGGCACAGGAAATAGGAACAGGTTCCAGTTTGAAATAATCACCACATAATGCTTGATAAATTCATCTGCTTAAAGTCTAGATTTAGCATTATTAGGCAATGTATTGTTGCTGTTTATTGTTCTTTGTTTTGTTTCCTATCTTATGCAAATTGCACTCTACAAATATAATATATTATTATTATAAGTGTTGCTCTTCCTCCGTTCAGGTGATTTTGGGGTGTCCTGTCTGCTGATGGGGTCATGTGACCTGGCCACCACCTTCACGGGCACGCCTTACTACATGAGCCCTGAAGTCCTGAACCACCACGGTTACGACTCCAAGTCTGATATCTGGTAGGAAGGTGGAGCAGCACACTGAGGCTCAAAGACAGAAAGGTCAAAGTTAGGTTAAAGTTCAAATGTAAAGAAAGGTAAGGTTAGATAGGTTGAACGGTGAGTGGACATTGACATTTATCTTGTGTGTTTATGTGTGTAGTGACCTTCTTAACACTTGTAACGCGTGTTTTGTGTTGTGGCAGCCACCACACGTTTTATTATGTGAATGTTTGTCATGTTTAAAACTTTTAATGAAACAAACACCTGTTTAGAGCTCTGTGTTTTGAAGATGAGTTCTTTTTTGATTCTCATTCCCCTCCGAACCTCAAGAGAGTTGTTGACATCCAGTTTCCTCCTCTGTCTCTGCTTCCTGCCAAGGCTACAGTGCTGAGTTCAGAATGCTGGGTAATGCTGTCACGTATCAAGGCAGACACTCATTGTGAGATTTGGCTGGCATTTCCTTCAAAGCAGTCCAAAAGGAGCATGGCTAAGAGGCACTTTGGATATGGACTGGAATATGTGATGAGTAATGAAGTGTAGAAGAGCGGTAGAAATGGATTCATGTATAATGATGAATGGAGTCGATACGGCCTATGGTCTGATCAGCAGGAGAGCATAAAGAACACCTTTAATGCCAAGAGCGACTACAGATCCCTCATCTTTCACTGCAGTCTGAAGTGCAAGCATCTACTGAGCTCAAAGTTGTTTGAAAATAATGCAACAGTAGTAACTGTACATGACTTCCCTCAGCACCAGTGCTCCATGGTTTCAAATAATAGTCTTTATGAGAAGTTATTCATGAAGAAGAATCTGTGTAGAGCCGGTAGAACATAGTACTGAATGGAGACAAAGGTCTGTCAACTCTGCACTGTCCCTCCCAGCTGCCAGCAGCTTCCTTCCCCCCTTCTTTCTCTATTCATCTGTTTTCAAGAGGAAATTACCACTAATCCCAGAGTGGGAGTGGAAAATTGGCTTATTTTATCCAACAGAGAGGAAGAGACCAAGAAGCCAATTGAGAAGATGGTGGTGATCTCAGACACTGATACACAGCCCTCTGGGTAGTCTGTTGCCTCCCACTCCTCCTCACTCCGCTAGGCTCAGCGTCTCTTCCCATAGACCACACTAATGAGAGAGGAAGTGGTCACCTCACGCCTCGACCGCTCTACTGTACCACGCACGGCCCGTTTAGCTGATCTCACAAGGAGGAGAGGGCTCACTGTAGGTAACAAGTAAAGACAGGAAGTGGGAGATGGACTTTAAGGGTTAGAAAGAGTACGAGGATTAGAGCAACAAGTAGAGTCACAACTCTGTTAGGTCACAATGAGATATTGCCTGGTGGTAGATGTTTGAAATCCCTGTAATGCCTGGATGTCCCTCCTCTTCCCAATCCCTTCTTCTTATTTTACATCAAATAATACAATTATTACTTGATATAAAAACAATGGAACATTTGATATGGAAAATAAGATGGAGTTTTCCAGGAAATGTAGATGATATTGTTTGTTTATCCTCCATTATCAAATCAAATCAAATCAAATTTATTTATATAGCCCTTCGTACATCAGCTGATATCTCAAAGTGCTGTACAGAAACCCAGCCTAAAACCCCAAACAGCAAACAATGCAGGTGTAAAAGCACGGTGGCTAGGAAAAACTCCCTAGAAAGGCCAAAACCTATGAAGAAACCTAGAGAGGAACCAGGCTATGTGGGGTGGCCAGTCCTCTTCTGGCTGTGCCGGGTAGAGATTATAACAGAACATGACCAAGATGTTCAAATGTTCATAAATGACCAGCATGGTCGAATAATAATAAGGCAGAACAGTTGAAACTGGAGCAGCAGCACAGTCAGGTGGACTGGGGACAGCAAGGAGTCATCATGTCAGGTAGTCCTGGGGCACGGTCCTAGGGCTCAGGTCCTCCGAGAGAGAGAAAGAAAGAGAGAATTAGAGAGAGCATATGTGGGGTGGCCAGTCCTCTTCTGGCTGTGCCGGGTGGAGATTATAACAGAACGTGGCCAAGATGTTCAAATGTTCATAAATGACCAGCATGGTTGAATAATGAATAATTATGGTATCTGAATACATTCATAGTCATTGTAGAATCACTCTGTCCATTTGTATTACTTGCATTGTTGTTCTGGTGTACTGTGTGGCAGGATGCAATAAAACAAGAGATTAAGAGAGTGTGATATTAAAGACAAAGAGGTGGATGATTGACAAATAATACCTTTAACTCTCTAACTTCCATCTGCTTCCTGTCATCGTTTGGTTATCTCTCTATTCCACCAAGAGTAATAACGGGAGCTAGTATATTCATTCACATATGTCTGGCGGGCATTTATTATTCTCCCATCTAATCTGTTTATTCATGGCCACTTTCCTTTGATGCCAAACAACCTGCAGGAGAAGGAGCTTTATTACACCTCGATATAAGATGTGTACAGATCCATTACCAGATGTGTTAATGTTCTCACTTCTTACTGATCTGTTTAGAGTCCATGTGGGGTATTAGTCATATTGGAAATATGAGACGACATTGATTTATCGACTTCAGGTCAGGACCAGTGGATCCAGTATCCTTAACCAATACAGGTGTACCCAGAGGTGTTGATGATATCACTACCATTGTGAACTGTGTTGGCTGATTGTGTGTGTGTGTGTGTGTGTGTGTGTGTGTGTGTGTGTGTGTGTTTGTGAAAGTGGCTGTTCCACTGGATGTCATAAGGTGAAAGCACCAATTTGTAAGTCGCTCTGGATAAGAGCGTCTGCTAAATGACTTAAATGTAATGTAATGTAATGTGTGTGTGTGTGTGTGTGTGTGTTTCAGGGCCATAGGCTGTATCCTGTATGAGATGTGTTGCCTGTCACACGCCTTTGAAGGACACAACTTCTTGTCAGTTGTGATGAAGATAGTGGAGGGAGAAACCCCCAGACTGACAGCCAGATACTCTCTGGAGCTCAACACACTCATGCAAAGGTGAGAAGGCATTAGCCGGAGAATGTAAGGGTCAACTCAGTAACACATAGGTCAGAGTTCAATACTCTCACATTGTGCTTCAACGTGTACAAAAATGATAATACAGGATAAAGAGTGTCTTACCCGCCTTCAAACCCGAACCCTTAACTTATCCAGAACCATGTGCTGCCTCTCTTTTAGGATGCTGGAGAAAACCCCATCATCTAGGCTCTCTGCTGCAGAAGCTCTGAAGACAAAATTCATTGAGGACAGTATGCAGGTTAGACCTATCCTGGAAACATAACACATATCACAGCAATATATATACTTCCTAAGGCTGATTGATTGGTTGATTCATTGGGGATGCTCCAAAGGTCAAATGGGCGGAGCTATGGTACCAGAATCACAGACTAATCAAACCTACTGGCTGGTTGGATTTACTCAATGTTAAACTGACTTCCTGTCATAGTTCACTTTTTTCCACAGCACATTTTCTGTGTTCATAACCTTTTCCACCATGACAGGTTAGAAAGTCAGCATTTCATCTGTCGTCCACATTCTTATTGACAATACACACACACACACACACACACACACACACACACACACACACACACACACACACACACACACACACACACACACACACACATACATACACATACACATACACACATACATACACATGCACACATACACATGCACACGTACACGTACACGCACGCACGCACGCACGCACGCACGCACGCACACACACACATACAGTCAATGAAACGTAAAGCCAGCTAAGCTCATGTGAGATGTCAAATAATGTACTGTATCTGAAGCATGTACAGTGCCTTCGGAAAGTATTCAGACTCCTTGACTTTTTCCACATTTTGTTAGGTTACAGCCTTATTCTAAAATTGATTACATTATTTATTCCCCCTCTCATCAATCTACACACAATACCCCATAATGACAAAGCAAAAATAGGTTTTTAGACATTTTTGCTCATTTATAAAAACTAAAAATATAAAGTATTCAAGTATTCAGACCCTTTACTCAGTACTTTGTTGAAGCACCTTTGGCAGTGATTACAGCCTCGAGTCTTCTTGGGTATGACACTACAAGCTTGGCACACCTGTATTTGGGGAGTTTCTCTTATTGTTCTCTGCAGATCCTCTCAAGCTCTGTCAGGTTAGATGGGAACGTTGCTGCACAGCTATTTTCAGGTCTCTCCAGAGATGTTAGCTCAGGTTCAAGTCCGGGCTCTGGCTGGGCCACTCAAGGACATTCAGAGACTTGTCCCGAAGCCACTCCTGCATTGTCTTGGCTGTGTGCTTAGGGTCGTTGTCCTGTTGGAAGGTGAACCTTCGCCCCAGTCTGAGGTCCTGAGTGCTCCGGAACAGGTTTTCATCAAGGATCTCTCTGTATTTGACTAATTTCATCTCTGCCTCGATTTTGACAAGTCTCTCAGTCCTTGCCGCTGAAAAACATCCCCACTGCATGATGCTGCCACCATCATACTTCACCATAGGGATGGTGCTAGGTTTCCTCCAGATGTGATACTTGGTGTTCAGGTCAAAGAGTTGGTTTCATCAGACCAGAGAATGTTGTTTCTCATGGTCTAAGAGTCTTTAGGTGCCTTTTGTCAAACTCCAAGCGGCTGTCATGTGCCTTTTACTGAGGTGTGGCTTTCGTTTGGCCAGTCTACCATAAAGGCCTGATTGGTGGAGTGCTGCAGAAATGGTTGTCCTTCTGGAAGGTTCTCCCATCTCCACAGAGGAACTCTAGAGCTCTGTCAGAGTGACCATTGGGTTCTTGGTCACCTCCCTGACCAAGGCCCTTCTTCCCCGATTGTTCTTGGGGACCTTCAATGCTGCAGAGATTTTTTGGTACTCTTCCTCAGATCAGTTTCTCTACACAATCCTAACTTGGATCTCTACTGACAGTTCCTTCGACCTCATGGCTTGGTTTTTGCTCTGACATGCACTGTCAAATGTGGAACCTTATATAGACAGGTTTATGCCTTTCCAAAACATGTCCGATCAATTGAATTTCACCAATGCGGACTTCAATCAAGTTATAGAAACATGTCAAGGATGAGCAATGGAAACAGGATGCACCTGAGCTCAATTTAGAGTCTCATAGCAAAGGGTCTGAATACTTATGTAAATAAGTATTTATTATTTAGTTTTTTTCATTATGGAGTATTGTGTGTAGATTGATGAAGTTGTGTTTTTTCATCCATTTTAGAATCAGGCTGTAATGTCACAAAATGTGGAAAAAGTCAAGGGGTCTGAATACTTTTCGAAGGCACCGTATGTAAATGTACACATTACGTGGATACACATCTGGTGGTCTGTGTTTAGTTTCTGCCTTGTGCAGTATGCTAACCTGACTGTACATGATGTATTCTGTTCAGCTTTCTTTCTGTCAGCACTGCATTCTATGCATTGCATTTCTCTCTAGCACCTATGGCTGAGTGTACATGTAAAGTATATGTATAAGTATATGATGTGGCTATCCCCTTGTATGTCTGTATGCTAGCCTGACACTGTTGTGTCTCCTTCTCAGTGAACATGGTAATTGGTGTTGCCTGGCTGTTCTGTGTTGACATAAAACACAATGGTTCTTTGATGTCTCTTGTTTTATCTCCTACTCCTCCTCCTCCTCCACATCTTCTCGATCTCTCCCTCCAACTCCTCCATCTCTCCCTCCAGTTCCTCCATCTCTCCCTCCTCCATCTCTCCCTCCAGCTCCTCCATCTCTCCCTCCTCCATCTCTCCCTCCTCCATCTCTCACTCCTCCATCTCTCACTCCAGTTCCTCCATCTCTCCCTCCAGCTCCATCTCTCCCTTCTCCATATCTCTCCCTCCTCCATCTCTCCTCCATCTCTCTCTCCATCTCTCTCTCCATCTCTCCCTCCATCTCTCCCTCCTCCATTTCTCCTCATCTCTCTCCCCTCCTCCATCTCTTCCTCCATCGCTCCTCCATCTCTCTCTCTCCTCCTCTTCCTCCTCCTCCTCTTCCTCCTCCTCCTCCATCTCTCCCCTCTCCTCCTTTTCCTCCTCCTCCATCTCTCCCTCCACTTCCTCCATTTCTCCCTCCATCTCTCCTCCTCCATCTCTCCTCTCTCCTCCTTTTCCTCCTCCTCCTCTTCCTCCTCCTCCATCTCTCTCTCCTCCATCTCGCCCTCCGCCTCCTCCGTCTCTCCTCCTCCATCTCTCCCTCCACTTCCCCATCTCTCCTCCATCTCTCCTCCACCATCTCTCCCTCCACTTCCTCCATTTCTCCCTCCATCTCTCCTCCTCCATCTCTGCTCCTCCATCTCTCATCCTCCTCCTCTATCTCTCATCCTCCATCTCTCCCTCCGCTTCCTCCATCTCTCCCTCCATCTCTCCTCCTCCATCTCTCCCCGCTACTCCATCTCTCCACCTCCATCTCTCCTCCTCCATCTCTCCCCCTACTCCATCTCTCCACCTCCATCTCTCCCTCCATCTCTCCTACTCCATCTCTCCTACTCCATCTCTCCTACTCCATCTCTCCTCCCTCCTCCTCTCGCTCCTCCATCTCTCCCCCCTACACCATCTCTCCTCCCTCCTCTCCCTCCTCCTCATCCATCTCTCCCTCTATTTCTATTCAGGGTGTGGCGTGACTGGTGTTATTTTTCCATGACAAGTTTCTTATATTGTCCTGTGAATATTCTCCCTCCCTCTCCCTCTCCCTCTCCCCCCAGTTGTTTACCCTCCATGTCCCCCTCTCCTCTCTCCTCCCTCTCCCTCTCCCCCCAGTGGTTTACCCTTCATGTCCCCCTCTCCTCTCTCCTCCCTCTCCCCCAGTGGTTTACTCTCCATGTCCCCCTCTCCTCCCTCTCCCTCTCCCTCTCCCCCAGTTGTTTACCCTCCATGTCCCCCTCTCCTCCCTCTCCCTCTCCTCCCAGTGGTTTACCCTCCATGTCTCCCTCTCCTTTCTCCTCCCCCAGTGGTTTACCCTCCATGTCCCCCTCTCCTCTCCTCCTCTCCCTCTCCCCCAGTGGTTTACCCTCCATGTCCCCCTCTCCTCCCTCTCCCTCTCCCTCTCCCCCAGTTGTTTACCCTCCATGTCCCCCTCTCCTCTCTCCTCCCTCTCCCTCTCCTCCCAGTGGTTTACCCTCCATGTCCCCCTCTCCTTTCTCCTCCCTCTCCCTCTCCCCCAGTGGTTTACCCTCCATGTCCCCCTCTCCTTTCTCCTCCCTCTCCCCCAGTGGTTTACCCTCCATGTCCCCCTCTTCTTTCTCCTCCTCTCCCTCTCCCCCAGTGGTTTACCCTCCATGTCCCCCTCTCCTCTCCTCCCTCTCCCTCTCCCCCAGTGGTTTACCCTCCATGTCCCCCTCTCCTCTCCTCCCTCTCCCTCTCCTCCCAGTGGTTTACCCCCCATGTCCCCCTCTCCTCTCCTCCCTCTCCCTCTCCCCCAGTGGTTTACCCTCCATGTCCCCCTCTCCTCTCCTCCCTCTCCCTCTCCCCCAGTGGTTTACCCTCCATGTCCCCCTCTCCTTTCTCCTCCCTCTCCCTCTCCCCCAGTGGTTTACCCTCCATGTCCCCCTCTCCTCTCTCCTCCCTCTCCCTCTCCCCCAGTGGTTTACCCTCCATGTCCCCCTCTCCTTTCTCCTCCCTCTCCCTCTCCCCCAGTGGTTTACCCTCCATGTCCCCCTCTCCTCTCCTCGTAAACATATCAACGATGGTGAAGTAAGACAGGGATATACTAGTCTGTTTGTAATAAAGCAATAATATTGATAATGTTAACCTTGATCTCACTCTTTCTTTTCTCTCTCTTTTACTCTCGCTCTCTTTCCCCCTCCCTTTTTTTCTCTGTCTCACTCACTCTCTACAGATCTTAAAACACAAGTTCTGTAGTCTGACACTGAGAGATAAGACATCAGTGGGAGAAAGAGACGCAGCACAGATACTGAAAGCGGTGTAAGGACATGCTCTATATACTGTATGGTTGTCTGTAGTTTGGGTTATTATGAAGGAAGAGGGAGAACTAAAACCACTATCATCCTCAGACATGAAGAATGAACACTGGCTCCTCAGTTTAGAGCTACGTGGCTGCAGTTACACACCACTATCATCCTCAGACATGAAGAATGAACACTGGCTCCTCAGTTTAGCGCAATGTGGCTGCATCAGGACAGAGGGATTTTTAAGCATTTACGCAAACACACACTAATATTGCCATACTCTGTCCCTCTCCATAACCCCCTTTTCTCTCACTCTCTGTCTGTCTCTTTCTCTCTCACTTCCTCTCTCTCTCTCGCTCTCTCTCTCACTTTCTCACACTCACATTTTCTCACTCACTCAGACATGGAAATCACAGTTAGTAGCAGCTGTCTCTTAAACAAACCAGACCGTCACTGATTCAAACTGGCACCAATCAGGGAAGGTGCCTGTCATCATTAGCTTAGCTGGCCACACACTCTCCTATATGTTAGAGTAGCCAGGTGTAACATGCTGCAGAGATAGACCAGATTAGGTCTAGGTCTTAGCAATAGCCACACCCATCTCTTTAGGATTGACACGATCATGTCATTTGTTGCCTGACAGACTGCATCTGTAATGACTTGCCAAGGTGCCTTGGTAGCATGTGGACAATGCGATATGGTTGTAAGAAATGGTGATTAACTTGGGATCATGGATGATATGATTCTCTGATCTGATGTTATGCTTATTAACTGGTCAGTGACATGATCATGTTATTCCACTTTTTACATACTTACCCTGATGACTTGTCCAACGGAATTCTACACACCATAGTTAGAGTTGTGGTTGAAGCCAGGGTTATGGTTGAACAGGGATGTGGACATGGAGCTAGGTTTAGGTCGGGTCTAAGGTTAGGGTTGAACCAGGATGTGGACATGGAGCTAGGTTTAGGGTTGGGTCTAAGGTTAGGGTTGAACTGGGATGTGGACATGGGGCTAGGTTTAGGGTTGGGTCTAAGGTTAGGGTTGAACCGGGATGTGGACATGGAGCTAGGTTTAGGGTTGGGTCTAAGGTTAGGGTTGAACCAGGATGTGGACATGGAGCTAGGTTTAGGGTTGGGTCTAAGGTTATGGTTGAACTGGGATGTGGACATGGAGCTAGGTTTAGGGTCGGGTCTAAGGTTAGGGTTGAACCAGGATGTGGACATGGAGCTAGGTTTAGGGTTGGGTCTAATGTTATGGTTGAACTGGGATGTGGACATGGAGCTAGGTTTAGGGTTGGGTCTAAGGTTATGGTTGAACTGGGATGTGTACATGGAGCTAGGTTTAGGGTTGGGTCTAAGGTTAGGGTTGAACCAGGATGTGGACATGGAGCTAGGTTTAGGGTTGGGTCTAAGGTTAGGGTTGAACCAGGATGTGGACATGGAGCTAGGTTTAGGGTTGGGTCTAAGGTTATGGTTGAACTGGGATGTGGACATGGAGCTAGGTTTAGGGTTGGGTCTAAGGTTATGGTTGAACTGGGATGTGTACATGGAGCTAGGTTTAGGGTTGGGTCTAAGGTTAGGGTTGAACTGGGATGTGGACATGGAGCTAGGTTTAGGGTTGGGTCTAAGGTTATGGTTGAACTGGGATGTGTACATGAAGCTAGGTTTAGGGTTGGGTCTAAGGTTATGGTTGAACTGGGATGTGGACATGAAGCTAGGTTTAGGGTTGGGTCTAAGGTTATGGTTGAACTGGGATGTGTACATGAAGCTAGGTTTAGGGTTGGGTCTAAGGTTAGGGTTGAACTGGGATGTGGACATGAAGCTAGGTTTAGGGTTGGGTCTAAGGTTAGGGTTGAACTGGGATGTGTACATGGAGCTAGGTTTAGGGTTGGGTCTAAGGTTAGGGTTGAACTGGGATGTGTACATGAAGCTAGGTTTAGGGTTGGGTCTAAGGTTAGGGTTGAACTGGGATGTGGACATGAAGCTAGGTTTAGGGTTGGGTCTAAGGTTAGGGTTGAACTGGGATGTGTACATGGAGCTAGGTTTAGGGTTGGGTCTAAGGTTAGGGTTGAACTGGGATGTGTACATGAAGCTAGGTTTAGGGTTGGGTCTAAGGTTAGGGTTGAACTGGGATGTGTACATGAAGCTAGGTTTAGGGTTGGGTCTAAGGTTAGGGTTGAACTGGGATGTGGACATGAAGCTAGGTTTAGGGTTGTTTTATTTTTATTTATTTAACCTTTATTTAACTAGGCAAGAACAAATTCTTATTTACAATGACGGCCTAACCCGGCCAAACCCTCACCCGGACTACGCTGGTCCAATTGTGCTCCGCCTTATGGGACTCCCAATCACGGCAGGTTGTGATACAGCCTGGAATCAAACCAGGGTCTGTAGTGATGCCTGTAGCACTGAGATGCAGTGCCTTAGACCGTTGCGCCACTCGAGAGCCCCGGGTTAGGGTTGAGCTGGTATGCGGACATGAAGCCGGGGTTAGGGTTCAAATCAAATCAAATGCTTACTTACAAGCAACAATGCATTTTTTTTGTGTTGCTTAAAATAAAAAAATAAGAAGAACAAAGTAACACAATAAAATAACGAGACTATATACAGGGGGTACCGGTACCGAGTCAATGTGTAGGGATACAGGTTAGTCCAGGTAATATGAGGCTAGGGTTGAACTGGGATGTGCACATGAAGCTAGGTTGAGGGTTAGGCTTTCGGTTAGGTTTAGGCTTAAGGTAAGGGTTTAAGTTATGGTTAGAGGACAGTGGGAGACATATCTGAATCAGGGCCTCCAATTAGTATTCCTCTTGATTAGATCCTCTCTTTCATATGTATATTGTTTATGTCTGATTACTGCCTATCTCACTCTAAATGACCCTGTTACATACCTTACATGTTGAAAGAAGTATTTACATCCACATAGGAAGTGACCTACAAAAGGTCAACGCTAGAATTCAATCAAATCCACCACCCTGAGGTGTTTACAGTGCACAGTATCTCTTTTTGCCATGGTAAATTCTAAATCCCATTAAGGCAGCAATTGTTTTTAACAGTGCAGAGGTAATTGTGTGTAGGAGTATCGGACCGCTGACCTATCTTACTCGCCAACGCTCCAGCCCTCCCAACCTCTGACCGCTGCCCTTTGACCTTTGTCCTTTGAACAGGCAGAGAAAGGTGCACCTTCAGACACTGAGGGAGAAGTCAGAGCTAGACAGAATGACCCCCAGGGAGAGAATGAGGCTGAGGAAACTGCAGGCTGCCGACGACAAGGCCAGGAGGCTTAGGTAGGAGACCCTTAAGTACGCACGCACATGTACACACACACACACCACGGTCATTCGGTCCATGACCAGTATAGAGCCTGTGAGGTCCCGTTGGGATTATTCTGGGGCTGATGCATGGCTGGGTTCCCTTTAAAGATGAAGAGAGTTTTGTGTAAATGCATTTTCCCCTGCCCTAGTTTCCTTGGGCTGAACTGTGTTGGAGACGTGTCTACAGGGAACGATACTGAGAGCGACAGAGGGGTGGTGGATGGGAAGGACAAGAGGCCAGGCAACAGGGCTATTGATGTGCTCTATGGAGTTTAAACTTTTAGCAGGACGCTGATATTATACAAGCCATGACCTTCTCACTCTCCTCCATCTCGTTCTGTGTCTCTCTCTCTCTGTGGGTCTCTATCTGCCTGTGTTTCTTTCTCTCTCATTTTCTCTTTATCTATGTCCTTCCTCCTCTCTCTCCCACACTCTGTTGTTTCTGGTTGATAACTACAGGGTTATTTTTTTTTTTACCTTTATTTAACTCGGCAAATCAGTTAAGAACAAATTCTTATTTTCAATGACGGCCTAAGAACAGTGGGTTAACTGCCTGGGGCAGAACGACAGATTTGTACCTTGTCAGCTCGGTTACTAGTCCAACGCTATAACAACTAGGCTTCCCTAAGACTATGACCTCCTAGTCTTAATGATCAACATAACACACTGTCATCTCACTTTTATGCTGCGTTGCATCATTCATCTACAGGTAACTGCCAAGATAAAGGAAACCCCAGCATAGTGTCTTAATAGGGCACTGGGCACCACGAGCCAGAACCGCTTCAATGCACCTTGGTATAGATTCTACAAGTGTCTGAAACTCTTGGAGGGATGCGACACCATTCTTCCACCAGAAATTCCATCATTTGGTGTTTTGTTGATGGTGGTGGAAAACGCTGTCTCAGGCTCCGCTCCAGAATCTCCCATAAGTGTTTAATTGGGTTGAGATCTGGTGACTGAGACGGCCATGGCATATGGTTTACATCGTTTTCATACTCATCAAATCATTTAGTGACCACTTGTGTCCTATGGATGGGGTCATTGTCATCCTATGGGGGAATAGCCATGGTAGACTAAATACTTTTTTATACATGACCCTAAGGATGTTTAACTCAGGAACCACACCTGTTTGGAAGCACCTGCTTTCATTATACTTTGTATCCCTCATGATCTCAAGTGTTTCCATTATTTTGGCAGTTACCTGTATATTAAGATATAAAGCAAGGGGTGTGTGGTATATATGGCCAATATACCACGACTAAGGGCTGTTCTTAAGCGGGACGCAACGCGAGTGCCTGGATACAGCCCTTAACAACGATATACCCATATGCCCATATACCACAAACCCCGAGGTACCTTATTGCTATTATAAACTGGTTACCAATGTAAAAAAAATAAATGTTTTGTCATACCCATGGTATACAATCTGATATACCACAGCTGTCAGTCAATAAGCATTCAGGGCTTAAACCAGCCAATTTATAATATAATGTAACACTACAGGAGACTTGCTGAGGAGAAATACCAGGAAAACCACTTCCGAATGCAGGAGCTGAGGAGCCGCCATTTCGAGAAAGTCAGTTTGGACGTCTTGAATGTAAGAGAGACACAATTCTAAAAGTTGAATCAAAAGCTCTCTTAGGAAATAATGCATATAATTGGATGAAAAATGTTTTGTTTTTACCCTCTACGACTTTAATTACTTGAATTAACTAATTGTTTAAGTGCAATTAGTAGCCGGTTCTTTGGCCTGAGTTAAATTAAACTCTAAGGGTGTCCCTTCACCGTGAACCTCGTTTGGTATTCCCTTATGTTCTCATTAGCCAATCACTCGCTTCATAATTGAAACTCCCCCTAAAAAACTAAAAACATTTGTCTTGTTAAAAAATGAAATAGATACTTATGACTAATTGAATTGAAAACTCCATCACTTCCACCCAATAGGAGAGTGCAGGAGATGCAGTCCACCAGACTGCACCAATTACAGCTGAGGATTACCGGTCGCTGGGTTGCTCACAGCCAATGAGGAGGCAGCAGCAGGACAAGATGCGAATGTCTGAGCCAGTAGGGCGTGGTGAGTATACTTCCTTCTTGTACCTTTTATTTCTGTTAACGATAGGATTATGTTTTTATGCAGTACATCTTGGTTAGCCTGCAGTACATCTTGGTTGGCCTGCAGTACATCTTGGTTAGCCTGCAGTACATCTTGGTTGGCCTGCAGTACATCTTGGTTGGCCTGCAGTACATCTTGGTTGGCCTGCAGTACATCTTGGTTGGCCTGCAGTACATCTTGGTTGGCCTGCAGTACATCTTGGTTGGCCTGCAGTACATCTTGGTTGGCCTGCAGTACATCTTGGTTGGCCTGCAGTACATCTTGGTTAGCCTGCAGTACATCTTGGTTAGCCTGCAGTACATCTCCCCACCACTGTTTCTATAAAAAGCTGAGGGATGGTGCTGGAGAAAAGTAACTACTCTCAAATTCATAGACAGGGATATAGATGCAAGGACTGATCATCCATGATATCAAAATGATAGTTGTAACCATGTTTTGATGGTAACGCTCATCGTTGCATGAAGAAGGAGTGGACCAAAGCGCAGCGTGGTACGTGTTCGTGATAATTTATTATCACGAACACGTGAAAATAAACACGTTATTACAAAATGGACTAAAACTAAACAGTTCTGTCTGGTGCAGACACGAAACAGAAAACAACTACCCACAAAACACAGGTGGGAAAAAGCTGCCTAAGTATGATTCTCAATCAGAGACAACGATGGACAGCTGCCTCTGATTGAGAACCACACCCTGCCAAACACAAAGAAATACAAAACATAGAAAATAAACATAGAATTCCCACCCAAATCACACCCTGACCAAACCAAAATATAGATATAAAAAGCTCTCTAAGGTCAGGGCGTGACATTTAGGCTATACAGTTTTGTTAATATTTATTTTGTTTCCAAACATGAGAGTAAAACAAGCTTATATTTGGTGTTCTGATGGGGTACGACAGTTAAACTAAGATCATGATGCATTTCTAAGATATATTATTCAAGAATCAATGGATCCCATTCATTAATGTAGCATCTGCAACATGTATGTAGCAACATGTATGTAGCAACTGCAGAAAAGTTTGTTGAAATTAAACCTTATGTAAACCCTGATGAAAATGTTGCTTTGGCAAATAAAAATCTGTTCCCATTTATCCAAGACCACCTTAAACTGTATCTGTCCACACTGCCAATACAAACATGCCATAATAAACAGCTAAACACCTTGTCTATAAACTGTGGGATCTAGGGAGGTTATGAGATTATTGTCTGCTGTGCTCTGGGACTGTTATTTAACCTGCGCCCAATCACACGCCCAATCAGGGCCGGCCCCGCGCCCAATCACACACCCAATCAGGGCCGGCCCCGCGCCCAATCACACACCCAATCAGGGCCGGCCCTTCACCCAATCACACACCCAATCAGGGCCGGCCCCGCGCCCAATCACACACCCAATCAGGGCCGGCCCTTCACCCAATCACACACCCAATCAGGGCCGGCCCCGCGCCCAATCACACACCCAATCAGGGTCGGCCCCGCGCCCAATCACACACCCAATCAGGGCCGGCCCCGCGCCCAATCACACACCCAATCAGGGCCGGCCCTTCACCCAATCACACACCCAATCAGGGCCGGCCCCGCGCCCAATCACACACCCAATCAGGGCCGGCCCTTCACCCAATCACACACCCAATCAGGGCCGGCCCTGCGCCCAATCACACACCCAATCAGGGCCGGCCCTTCACCCAATCCTCTCAGATCGGTGAAGACCAGGATGTAAGAATAAGAAAATATGAGACTTCAACAACTGTTGTACTGTTGCAGCTGTAGTGCCCTTCAGGGTTGGGGTCAGTTTAGTCTCGTGTTGCTACACCTCCAAAATCACGCCATTGTCACGCCTCACATTTTAGGGAAAGTCGACGAGGCCTGGGTAAGTTTGAACTCAAGTGTAGGAGTGGGCAAGTGATTTCAGTTGAAAATAATGTCTGCAATTCACTTTGGAATCCGTCATTAATTTAAATGACTATTCAATATCCAATATTCCATGGTGGAAAAGCAGTCGAATGTCCAAACCCATAGACCAACCCCCTGCTTAACACTCGTCCCACTTCCACTTCACTGTGGGACCCCCATGGTGGGAGATCCAGGGGTCCCTCAGATCTCAATGCCTCAGATTCCCTCATCTCGGCTGGGATCAGAGTCACCGAGAGCCCCTGGTGGCATGAAACCTCTCCTACTCTGACAGACCAGCCATGAGGTAAAGCAGCCCAGGCAGTATCATCAAAGGCTGAGGAGCAGAGTGAACATGCATCACACAGTGTGCAGGGGAGAGTGTAACATAGAGGATGGCTCATAGTAATGGATGGATGGATGGAGTGAATGGAATGGTATCTTCTCTCTCATTCCATTTATTCTATTCCAGCCCGTCCTCCCCATTTAAAGTGTCACAAGCCACCACTGTTATAGTACTACACACCTACACACCCCCCCCACACACACACACACACACACACACACACACACACACACACACACACACACACACACACACTCAAGGAGCACATATGCAAATAAGAAAGACAAGAGAAAAGTGCTTTGTTATTTTTAGTAAACCACATCTCAATGGCCCATTGCCCCCTTTCCCCTTTCAACTGTAGACGTGGTCTGACATTAAACATACCTCAAGCAGTCTCACTGGGGAATAAAGGCAAGTATTAGACTAAAATGTATTAGGAAATAAACATTGAATTATGCATGCCGATGACCTCCGTCCTCAGTATAAATAAACATACAGTATCACTGAGAGCCACAGGCAGTCACAGATGCAACATGCCCACAGGTTTCAACACAGTGTGGTAGGATATAGGGGTGAAATAAGGTTATATTATCTGAGTTTGAGGTCAGATGACAGAGCTCTCTCTCCCCCTCTCTCTCTCTCTCTCTGACAGTCCCAATTTGCCCAGTGAAGCACTTTTTCAAAGTCTTAGAACTCTTTGTAGTCGGTCTCAGAGAGTTGCAGAGTCTGTTGGACAGGGAGGGAGGATAGATTGACTGATGGGAGTACCTGGCCCTCTGTAACCTTGGCCGTGGTACTGCTGGTGCAGGAGGCCAAGCGGAGGGCACATGAATGAAACATTCTGGATTACAAAAAACTTCTTTGCATAAGTGATTATTCTGGTCTGGTATTAACATTGCTAATTAAAATCAATGAAGCACTGAATCAGGTAAGATGGGACAGAAACCACTGACAGAAATGGCTATCAGGTTATAAGCACCAGACAGACAGGGTGTGTGTGTGTTTGCGTGTGCAGTTGTGTGTCATTCTCTGTTGTGGAGAGTCTGCCGGCTGGTTGGACTGTGGGATGCTTGGTCATAGGTCACTGATCTGATCTGCTTCAGGCTCTGTTGGACTCACTCTAAGAAAGCCACAAAAGGGAAGGCTTTTAGGAGGCTTATAGTTTGTGTGATGTAATCAGGGTATTGTGTTGTACTAGTGGACTATAGTTGTATGACTTGACTGAGACATCATTATTTACCTGATTCCTTTATGATACTTTGGTCAATTTTTAGAGACCGCTTGTTTTTTTTCTCAATTTCATTCCCCCTCTCTGTCTCTTTATCTCCATTTCACTCCTGTCTCTTTATCTCAATTTCATTCCCTCTCTCTGTCTCTTTATCTCCATTTCACTCCTGTCTCTTTATCTCAATTTCATTCCCTCTCTCTGTCTCTTTATCTCCATTTCACTCCTGTCTCTTTATCTCAATTTCATTCCCTCTCTCTGTCTCTTTATCTCAATTTCACTCCTGTCTCTTTATCTCCATTTCACTCCTGTCTCTTTATCTCAATTTCATTCCCTCTCTCTGTCTCTTTATCTCAATTTCACTCCTGTCTCTTTATCTCAATTTCATTCCCCCTCTCTGTCTCTTTATCTCCATTTCACTCCTGTCTCTTTATCTCAATTTCATTCCCTCTCTCTGTCTCTTTATCTCAATTTCATTCCCTCTCTCTGTCTCTTTATCTCAATTTCATTCCTTCTGTCTCTTTATCTCAATTTCATTCCCTCTCTCTGTCTCTTTATCTCAATTTCATTCCTTCTGTCTCTTTATCTCCATTTCATTCCCTCTCTCTGTCTCTTTATCTCAATTTCATTCCTTCTGTCTCTTTATCTCAATTTCATTCCTTCTGTCTCTTTATCTCCATTTCATTCCCTCTCTCTGCCTCTTTATCTCAATTTCATTCCTTCTGTCTCTTTATCTCCATTTCATTCCTTCTGTCTCTCTATCTCCATTTCATTCCTGTCTCTTTATCTCCATTTCATTTCTTCCGTCTCTTTATCTCCATTTCATTCCTTCTGTCTCTCTATCTCCATGCAATCCTTCTGTCTCTTTATCTCCATTTCATTCCTTCTGTCTCTTTATCTCAATTTCATTCCTTCTGTCTCTTTATCTCCATTTCATTCCTTCTGTCTCTTTATCTCCATTTCATTCCCTCTCTCTGTCTCTTTATCTCCATTTCACTCCTGTCTCTTTATCTCAATTTCATTCCCTCTCTCTGTCTCTTTATCTCCATTTCACTCCTGTCTCTTTATCTCAATTTCATTCCCTCTCTCTGTCTCTTTATCTCCATTTCACTCCTGTCTCTTTATCTCAATTTCATTCCCTCTCTCTGTCTCTTTATCTCCATTTCATTCCTTCCGTCTCTTTATCTCCATTTCATTCCTTCTGTCTCTTTATCTCCATTTCATTCCTTCTGTCTCTTTATCTCCATTTCATTCCTTCCGTCTCTTTATCTCCATTTCATTCCGTCTGTCTCTTTATCTCCATTTCATTCCTTCTGTCTCTTTATCTCCATTTCATTCCTTCTGTCTCTTTATCTCCATTTCATTCCTTCTGTCTCTTTATCTCCATTTCATTCCTTCCGTCTCTTTATCTCCATTTCATTCCGTCTGTCTCTTTATCTCCATTTCATTCCTTCTGTCTCTTTATCTCCATTTCATTCCTTCCGTCTCTTTATCTCCATTTCATTCCTTCTGTCTCTTTATCTCCATTTCATTCCTTCTGTCTCTTTATCTCCATTTCATTCCTTCCGTCTCTTTATCTCCATTTCATTCCTTCCGTCTCTTTATCTCCATTTCATTCCTTCCGTCTCTTTATCTCCATTTCATTCCATCTGTCTATTTATCTGCTTCCCCCATTTTTAGTGGTCATATTTCTCAGAAGATATGGTTTTGTCTCGGAGGATTAAGGATAAGTCTTTGGAAAGTGTACAGATTTATATTGGTGATAGTACCGATTTGAAATGGAACTTTTGTCTCCAATACCAGTCAACACTGTATATTACAGGCTTCTGTGGTAGATAGGAAAGAAACAATTATTGAAAATGAAATGAAAGTGATTTCCACTCTCTTCCACACACTTTCTTTCTCTGTCTCGCTCCTCAGTGCTCTGTCTTTCTATTTTCTGTCTCTGTCTCTCTTCTCTCGCTCTCTCTCTCTATCCGTTTCCTTCTCATTCAGGCAGACAGTAAGCTGCTGCAAAGGTAACTCAACACCATACAGCTGTCACTCTCTTCTTTTTCCTATCTCTTTCTCTTGTTCTTTCTCCGCACCCTTTCTCTTCCCCCCTCCCTCGCTACTTCACTCCATGGAGAGGAGTCCCTGGTCAGGCTGGTGCTCAGGTGCAGAGCACTAAGTGAGAAAATGGAAGTGTTCAAGAGAGGGATGTTCCCAGTAGCACAGACATCCACCACAGCTGTTCCCCAACACTCCTCCAACCCACACCAGCACCAGCACACAACTGCTGGAAATACCTCAGAGAAAGAAAGTGAGAGTGAGATACATATATATATATATATATATATATATATCTCACTCTCACTTTCTTCTTTTATATTATTATATATATATATATATATATATATATATATATAGAGAGAGAGAGAGAGAGAGAGAGAGAGAGAGAGAGAGAGAGGTAGAGAGAGAGCGAGAGAGAGGTAGAGAGAGAGAGGTAGAGAGAGAGAGAGGTAGAGAGAGAGGTAGAGACAGAGGGGAGGTAGAGAGAGAGAGAGAGAGAGAGAGAGAGAGAGAGAGAGAGAGAGAGAGAGAGAGGTAGAGTGAGGTAGAGAGAGGTAGAGAGAGGTAGAGAGAGAGGTAGCGAGAGAGAGGTAGAGAGAGAGAGAGAGAGAGAGAGAGAGAGAGAGAGAGAGAGAGAGAGAGAGAGAGAGAGAGAGAGAGAGAGTATATATATGTCGTCCAACGTGCTCTGGACAGGGAAAGTGATCTACACCCGACATTTCAATACTGTTCTCCGTGAAGAAAATGGCCCCCATAGTGTTAGTCTTGCGTTATCTTTGCTTCAGGGTTTTGAACCAATCAGGCTTGTATTATCCATGATCCATCTCTCTGTATTCTCCCTACATTGCGTCACTTATTTTGTTTGTTCCCCATGGTGTGTGTCTGTGTGTGTATCTGTGTGTGTGTGTGTGTGTGTATCTGTGTGTGTATATCTCTCTGTGTGTGTGTGTGTGTGTGTCTGTGTGTGTGTGTGTGTGTGTGTGTGTGTGTGTGTGTGTGTTTAGAGATCCCCGAGGACCCTCAGACTGCAGAGGTGTATTATTACATGGATGGATTTGAGTCCTGCACTGATGAAGAGGAGGAGGAAAGAGAGGAAGGGGACACCGTGACCTCAGAAACCCTCTGTCATTCCTATGGACAGGTGAGTGTGTGTGTGTGCATGCGTCTGCGTGTGTGCTTATATGAGTGTGTGTTGGTGTATGCAAGCTCTGGAGCTACTTGAATTACTTCTCCCTTCTACTTGAAGGCTGAGACAGAGACAGACAGACTGACAGACAGTCAAGTCCTCTCTCCTGTGTGAAGACAGACAGACAGTCATTCAAGTCCTCTCTCCTGTGTGAAGACACGGACAGACAGACAGACAGACGGAGTTAATCAAGACGGACGGACGGACGGAAGACAGACAGACAGATAGTTAATCAAGTCCTCTCTCCTGTGTGAAGACAGACAGACAGATAGTTAATCAAGTCCTCTCTCCTGTGTGAAGACAGACAGACAGATAGTTAATCAAGTCCTCTCTCCTGATGTAGTCAAGTCTCTCTCCTGTGTTAAGACAGACAGACAGATAGTTAATCAAGTCCTCTCTCCTGTGTGAAGACAGACAGACAGATAGTTAATCAAGTCCTCTCTCCTGTGTGAAGACAGACAGATAGTTAACCAAGTCCCTCTCTCCTGTGTGAAGACACAGACAGATAGTTAATCAAGTCCTCTCTCCTGTGTGAAGACAGACAGACAGATAGTTAATCAAGTCCTCTCTCCTGTGTTAAGACAGACAGACAGATAGTTAATCAAGTCCTCTGTCCTTTGTTAAGACAGACAGACAGATAGTTAATCAAGTCCTCTCTCCTGTGTGAAGACAGACAGACAGATAGTTAGTCAAGTCCTCTCTCCTGTGTGAAGACAGACAGACAGACAGATAGTTAATCAAGTCCTCTCTCCTGTGTGAAGACAGACAGACAGATAGTTAATCAAGTCCTCTCTCCTGTGTGAAGACAGACAGACAGATAGTTCATCAAGTCCTCTCTCCTGTGTGAAGACAGACAGACAGATAGTTAATCAAGTCCTCTCTCCTGTGTTAAGACAGACAGACAGATAGTTAATCAAGTCCTCTCTCCTGTGTGAAGACAGACAGACAGATAGTTAATCAAGTCCTCTCTCCTGTGTGAAGACAGACAGACAGATAGTTAATCAAGTCCTCTCTCCTGTGTGAAGACAGACAGACAGATAGTTAATCAAGTCCTCTCTCCTGTGTGAAGACAGACAGACAGATAGTTCATCAAGTCCTCTCTCTCCTGTGTTAAGACAGACAGACAGATAGTTAATCAAGTCCTCTCTCCTGTGTTAAGACAGACAGACAGATAGTTCATCAAGTCCTCTCTCCTGTGTGAAGACAGACAGACAGATAGTTAATCAAGTCCTCTCTCCTGTGTGAAGACAGACAGACAGATAGTTAATCAAGTCCTCTCTCCTGTGTTAAGACAGGCAGACAGATAGTTAATCAAGTCCTCTCTCCTGTGTTAAGACAGACAGACAGATAGTTAATCAAGTCCTCTCTCCTGTGTGAAGATAGACAGACAGATAGTTCATCAAGTCCTCTCTCCTGTGTTAAGACAGACAGACAGATAGTTAGTCAAGTCCTCTCTCCTGTGTTAAGACAGACAGACAGATAGTTAATCAAGTCCTCTCTCCTGTGTTAAGACAGACAGACAGATAGTTAATCAAGTCCTCTCTCCTGTGTTAAGACAGACAGACAGATAGTTAATCAAGTCCTCTCTCCTGTGTGAAGACAGACAGACAGATAGTTCATCAAGTCCTCTCTCCTGTGTGAAGACAGACAGACAGATAGTTAATCAAGTCCTCTATCCTGTGTTAAGACAGACAGACATTCCATTACTATGAATGGGAACATTCATTGCCACATCTGGGAAGCTTAACTTTCATGAAATCTTATGAGCCTTGTGTTTGTGGAAAGAGAATGAAAATCACAGAATGAAAAACATCTGAAGGTGCATAGATCTCTATTTTAACATCTCTGACCAGCACTGATGTGGCTAGCACCCTCTCCCCTTAGTCCTGATGCAGCTAGCTAGTCTCCATTGACTGTCTGTCTTCACACAGGAGAGAAGACTTGATTGACTATGTGTCTGTCTTGACACAAGAGAGAAGGCTTGATTGGTTATGTGTCTGTCTTGACACAGGAGAGAAGGCTTGATTGACTATGTGTCTGTCTTGACACAGGAGAGAAGGCTTGATTGACTATGTGTCTGTCTTGACACAGGAGAGAAGGCTTGATTGACTATGTGTCTGTCTTGACACAGAGAAGACTTGATTGACTATGTGTCTGTCTTGACACAGAGAGAAGGCGATTGACTGTCTGCACCAATGAATTGAATACATTCAAAATGATTGACAGACTATGAGGGGCGGGTCACACAGCATGGAACACAGCTCTGAACCCTTCTATTCTTTACTTCTGCCTGTTCTAATGCTCTGGTTTGTATTCTGTAGTGGTGGTGCATCTGGGTGGGGATTCAGGAGGGATTACTGTTGAATAGTCCTGTGCTGGAGACTGTGGATAAATGTGTCTGCTGTGAGGGCTGGCTCAGAGGGATAAATGTGTCTCTTGTGAGGGCTGGCTCAGAGGGATAAATGTGTCTGCTGTGAGGGCTGGCTCAGAGGGATAAATGTGTCTCTTGTGAGGGCTGGCTCAGGGGGATAAATGTGTCTGTTGTGAGGGCTGGCTCAGGGGGGATAAATGTGTCTGTTGTGAGGGCTGGCTCAGGGGATAAATGTGTCTGTTGTGAGGGCTGGCTCAGGGGATAAATGTGTCTGTTGTGAGGGCTGGCTCAGGGGATAAATGTGTCTGTTGTGAGGGCTGGCTCAGGGGGATAAATGTGTCTGTTGTGAGGGCTGGCTCATGGGGATAAATGTGTCTGTTGTGAGGGCTGGCTCAGGGGATAAATGTGTCTGTTGTGAGGGCTGGCTCAGGGGATAATTGTGTCTGTTGTGAGGGCTGGCTCAGGGGGATACAGGTGTCTGTTGTGAGGGCTGGCTCAGGGGGATAAATGTGTCTGTTGTGAGAGCTGGCTCAGGGGATAAATGTGTCTGTTGTGAGGGCTGGCTCAGGGGATAAATGTGTCTGTTGTGAGGGCTGGATCAGGGGGATAAATGTGTCTGTTGTGAGGGCTGGATCAGGGGGGATAAATGTGTCTGTTGTGAGGGCTGGCTCAGAGGGATAAATGTGTCTGTTATGAGGGCTGGCTCAGAGGGATAAATGTGTCTGTTATGAGGGCTGGCTCAGAGGGATAAATGTGTCTGTTATGAGGGCTGGCTCAGAGGGATAAATGTGTCTGTTATGAGGGCTGGATCAGGGGATAAATGTGTATGTTATGAGGGCTGGCTCAGAGGGATAAATGTGTCTGTTATGAGGGCTGGCTCAGAGGGATAAATGTGTCTGTTATGAGGGCTGGCTCAGAGGGATAAATGTGTCTGTTATGAGGGCTGGATCAGGGGGATAAATGTGTCTGTTGTGAGGGCTGGCTCAGGGGGATAAATGTGTCTGTTGTGAGGGCTGGATCAGGGGATAAATGTGTCTGTTGTGAGGGCTGGATCAGAGGGATAAATGTGTCTGTTGTGAGGGCTGGCTCAGGGGGATAAATGTGTCTGTTGTGAGGGCTGGCTCAGAGGGATAAATGTGTCTGTTGTGAGGGCTGGCTCAGGGGGATAAATGTGTCTGTTGTGAGGGCTGGATCAGGGGGATAAATGTGTCTGTTGTGAGGGCTGGCTCAGAGGGCTCGGGGCATTTTGGAGCATTGTTCACTGGCACACTTTAGTGTTTGCCTCTTTATCAGTGAGATAATATTTGAATTAGTTTGGCTCTGCTGGCTCTCAGGTTTTTCCTATCCAGAGTTGCACAAAAGCCAACCACTAATCATCATTGGAGAAATCCAAACGAGAACAATGTGAATTCAGAGAGTAATTTTCCTCTGTGGCCGGATGCCAAGAGGCGCCTTGGCAGGATGAGACTCTATGGTTTTACCCAGGATTCCCGGCTTTGTAGTCCTGGTGTGTGAGGACTTTCATTTCACACACACACACACACACACACACACACACACACACACACACACACACACACACACACACACACACACACACACACACACACACACACACACACACACACACACACACACACACACACACCAACATTCTCATCATTGGATTAGATATTACATTTATAATATTTATAATATTACATATTTGGTCTTTATAGGTTAATATTAGATTCACTTACAGATGTACAGTAGGATCTTAATTTGAGCCAGTTTGCTACAGTAGGAAAATAATCCCTCAGCAACAGGAAATGTTAATTATTATGTGGATTATTATGAATGGACATTTTTTGTAGGGGTTGATACATTTTAAAGTGGAAATTACAAACTTTAGAAGCCTTTTAAACCTTAAACACACTACAAGTTTGCATTCTCAGTAACAAAAGAGTGATCAAATTAAGACCTACATCTTAAAAATGATAGCACCAGACCTTGCCCAAGGTTACGAGCCTCACTGTGTAGTTAATGAGTGTTAATGTGCTGTGCTGTGGATCCAAACTCCCATATGCAGCATTATGGAAATGTAATGATCCCACATTGTTCAGATCAATCTAATCCCTACTAATTGCAGGCTTATTAGACAATACAATACAATGCAACACAATACAATACAATGCAACTCAATACAATGCAACACAATACAACACAACACAATACAATACACCACAACACAATACAAAACCTTATGAGACTTGAGGCTTCTCAGCCAGACTGCAAGCTCATTTAGTAATAGAACACCTCTGATAACAAATCCCTGACACAGGATATACTGTACAGATGTAGGATCTTAATTTGAGCCAGTGTGCTACAGCAGGAGAATAATCCTGCAGCAAAAGGAAACCAGAATTATTATGTGGATTTTAATTAATGGACATTTTTGTAGGTGCTGATACATTTTTCGTCCGAGTATATCAAGTCTGACATTTCTAAGTAGAAATGACACACTTTAGAAGCCTTTTAAAACTCAAATACACTACTAGTTGGCATTTTGCAGGAAAATTCTCATCAACAAAAAGAGTGATCAAATGAAGATCCTACATCTGTACATTTGTCAGTATCAGTATTTTAACCTTAATATCTTATACATTTAATACCATAACTTTTATTATGGCAAGACCATCTAGGGTTCTTGTCATGCCCGCATCAAATTCCTGTGCCCGTTGAGCAGTGGTGTGTATTCATGGATGCCAACAGGAAGCCAGGCTTCCCAAACAAATTACCAAGAACAAAATGAAAAAACATCAATTATTTTATCTTTCACCTGTGTTTCAGAATTTTCCATCAATTCGCAAGAGGCTGAATGTATCTCACAGGAGAAAGCATCCGGCGAAACAGTGTCCTCTGTCTCTCTACGTGTAGGCCATCTTTCTGATGCTGTCTGGTCCAAATAAGTATGACATTGATGCCGCCCGTAGCATTGAAGACAAGGGAAGCCAGCCAGTGTTTGGCCTGCCTTGACAAAAAACTATAAAAAATGTGCCAATCAGCGTTGAGCTAAACTGAGCTCAAATGTGAATGGTCCTGGCGCACCAAAAAGACTGCGTCACTCTTATCAAATCCCATTGAGAGCATAAATCATTGACAGGAAATCTGGAATTGTTGCATCTCGCTGTGTTGTTGTCCTCGGTGGCTAGCTAGCCAGAAGCTAAAATTGGCCCTTTCCTAAATTAGTCATGGACTGAGATAGGGCTGTGCGATATGGCCAAAATGATATATCATGTTATTTAAAAAAATTGATGGTATTATATGTTTTTTAATAATAAAAGTTCTAAATGAGCTTTATGAGAAGTCGTGACTCTAGGTTGGCAACACATACATTCTAAGGGATTTCATGGGTCTCCATTCTGATTGTTTTATACTGTTCAATTCAACTTCAGCCCCCAAAGTCATCATTGTCATCAATTTCTGCATTTGAGACCATTTCCATACTGTCACGTAGGGCTGCACGATACTGGCAAGCAATCTGGGCCTTATTTTTAACCAAATGTTGCAATTTGACTTGTGGTTTAGAGCAAAACACTTGGGTTAACTGTTGGAATCATGGAAATAGAATATCTATCCAAATGATATAGTTACAATATAATAGTGTTGTTTGACATGACAACGAATGAAAATGCAAGAGATGAGTTATTGTGACAGGGTAGGAAGTAATGTGTTTCCTAGGGGACCTATTATCTTTGGCTACATTGAATGTTTTTCTTAGCTACTTCATGTAGCCAACATATTCTTGCTTTGCGTTTACCTCTTTCATTTAGAAGACACTGTTGCTGATTTAGGTCTACACCATTACTGGTATTATCAGGCTGTATAGCTAATTACGCATTTAATTACACATTTAAATTACACATTTATTAGCTAGCTAGCGATTACGGCTAACAAGATTTAGGAACAACTTGCTAAGAAAAGACAAACTAGCTGTTTGCAGATGTAAGAAACACAAGCTAATAGTGTAATTATGGAATGCTAGTAGATTTATATTAAGAAGCAAAGTGACAACTGCATCATTGTTGTCAACATTGTTGCATTTGCTGCATTGACCATGCAGACTGTATGTGTCCCCTGGACGAGGAAAAACAAATGCGCTCCTTGAGTGACAGGGGGGGCTAGGTCTGTGTGGAAAGCATTGTGGAGAGAGATGACTCAAGTAGCGAAGTAAACTATACAAATGGACGTTACACACTGCGTGTCACATTTTAACAAACCAAACATTCAAATACCGTTATAGAAGGTAAAGTAAAAACCTAAACAGGTCCGTGCATCAATACCGGTATATCGCAAAAAACTGTAAACCGACCAACCCTACACTGAGATAATTTTAAGTTGTGCTTTTACTTAATTCCCTGTACCCGGCCAATGACTATAATGGTGATTCTGATCCAACCATTAATTAATACATTGTTGTGCCCCTGGCCTGAGATGATGGAAGTTCAATATGTAGCTAGATGTAGAAGGCCAATGAACTTCTTAGAGATAGGCCCCTTTTTTCTCCACTTCCGGTCTGAATGACGTGCCCAAAGTAAACTGCCTGTAGTTCAGGCCCTGAAGCCAGGATATGCATATAATTGGAAAGAAAACACTTTGAAGTTTGTAGAAATGTTTAAATAATTTAGGA
>NW_027039653.1:9104-49104 GCF_034236695.1 Oncorhynchus nerka | reverse complement strand
CATCAAAATGACAAGTTAAACAGCTGTAAGTATAATAAACGATAACTGTGAACTCTGACCTTTGTTGTTCCTCAGGACAGCGACCTGGAGGCCATGATGAGACACATGGAGCAGGTTCTGGAAGGAGAGCTCAGCGGTGAGTTAGAACACACCACGCAGGGGGTCGATGGACTTGTCCTAATGGCAGCAGAGTAGTGAGAAACCAGGTTACAAGTGCTCTGCAGTGGTAATTGATGTAGCTGCAGCCTACCAATGTTAAGGATATTGATGTGTTTCCACACCGTGAACACACTCCTACATTAACTGTACTGGAAGGCCTGTGGTGGGCTGAGAGCCTGTCTGGTTGGAGCATTGATCAGGTCTTTCACTGTGCTGCTGTTTACCGGTGCTAGAGTAGCTATATCTGAGGTGCTTACCTTCGTATGGATGTCTGGATAGGGCTGGGATGTTTTCCCTGCATTACATCCTCTCTATACCTTATTAGGCTTCTTCCTCCTGACATGTTGAACACGTTGATGTTGTGTGTTCTATAGGTAGGTGTAAATCCTCCTCTCTCACCGTCCAGCATGCTCACCACAACACCATTCAATGCATTTCCTGTCAAGCTCCCTTCTTTCTAAACAAGTCAAAAAAGCACTTATTTTTCCTATATTTTCAAGTTCTCCATTTGATATTTTGATATTTGAAGAAATTGTCACTAATCAAGTTACTCCTGTGTGTCCAAGCACTAGATTACTGTCTGTTCTGTCACTAATAACAGACAGACTACTGTCTGTTCTGTTACTCCTGTGTGTCCAAGCACTAGATTACTGTCTGTTCTGTCACTAATAACAGACAGACTAGTTACTCCTGTGTGTCCAAGCACTAGATTACTGTCTGTTCTTCACTAACAACAGACAGTCTGTTTCTGTCCAAGCACTAGATTACTGTCTGTTCTGTCATAACAGACAGACTAGTTACTCCTGTGTGTCCAAGCACTAGATTACTGTCTGTTCTGTCACTAATAACAGACAGACTAGTTACTCCTGTGTGTCCAAGCACTAGATTACTGTCTGTTCTGTCACTAACAACAGACAGACTAGTTACTCCTGTGTGTCCAAGCACTAGATTACTGTGTGTCCAAGACACTAGATTACTGTCTGTTCTGTCACTAACAACAGACAGACTAGTTACTCCCTCCTGTGTGTCCAAGCACTAGATTACTGTCTGTTCTGTCACTAACAACAGACAGACTAGTTACTCCTGTGTGTCCAAGCACTAGATTACTGTCTGTTCTGTCACTAACAGACAGACTAGTTACTCCTGTGTGTCCAAGCACTAGTCCAAGCACTAGATTACTGTCTGTTCTGTCACTAATAACAGACAGACTAGTTACTCCTGTGTGTCCAAGACACTCCAAGCACTAGATTACTGTCTGTTCTGTCACTAATAACAGACAGACTAGTTACTCCTGTGTGTCCAAGCACTAGATTACTGTCTGTTCTGTCATTAACAGACAGACTGTTCTCCTTCTGTCACTAATCACTGTCTGTTCTGTCACAGACAGACTAGTTACTCCTGTGTGTCCAAGCACTAGATTACTGTCTGTTCTGTCACTAATAACAGACAGACTAGTTACTCCTGTGTGTCCAAGCACTAACAGACAGAGTTACTCCTGTCTGATTACTTCTGTCACTAACAACAGACAGACTAGTTACTCCTGTGTGTCCAAGCACTAGGAAAACTAGCTAAAAACAGGCAAAAATGCCAGTATATTTAGCTGTACTCAGTTGATATTCTAATGGTGAATATTATACCACGGATATGACAAAATATTATTTTTACTGCTCTAATTACATTGGTAACCTGTTTATAATAGCAATAAGGCACCTTGGGGGATTGTGGTATATGGCCAATATACCATGGATAAGGGCTGTGTCCAGGCACTCTGCTTTGCGTTGTGTGTAAGAACAGCCCTTAGCCATGGTATATTGGCCATATACCACACCCCTCTGGCCTTATTGCTTAACTGTTGCTGTCCTCTTAGGTTGATGTGTTTGTTTGCATATTTTGGGCTCTGACAGGTGGGTGTTCTCTCTAACAGGTTGTGCTGAAGCCCTACACTCTATGTATCCCTCCATGGTGTTTACTTAAACAGGGAAGGGAGTGGAGAGCAACAGTGGTCTGGTGGAATAGAAAGGAAAGGAAGGAATGCCTGTTAAATCCACAGAGAATGGAAAGGAATGCCTGTTTAATCCACAGAGAATGGAAAGGAATGCATGTTTAATCCACAGAGAATGGAAAGGAATGCATGTTTAATCCACAGAGAATGGAAAGGAATGCCTGTTTAATCCACAGAGAATGGAAAGGAATGCCTGTTTAATCCACAGAGAATGGAAAGGAATGCCTGTTTAATCCACAGAGAATGGAAAGGAATGCCTGTTTAATCACAGAGAATGGAAAGGAATGCCTGTTTAATCCACAGAGAATGGAAAGGAATGCCTGTTTAATCCACAGAGAATGGAAAGGAATGCCTGTTTAATCCACAGAGAATGGAAAGGAATGCCTGTTTAATCCACAGAGAATGGAAAGGAATGCCTGTTTAATCCACAGAGAATGTAAACTAATGCATGTTTAATCCACAGAGAATGGAAAGGAATGCATGTTTAATCCACAGAGAATGGAAAGGAATGCCTGTTTAATCCACAGAGAATGGAAAGGAATGCCTGTTTAATCCACAGAGAATGGAAAGGAGTGCATGTTTAATCCACAGAGAATGGAAAGGAATGCCTGTTTAATCCACAGAGAATGTAAACTAATGCATGTTTAATCCACAGAGAATGGAAAGGAATGCCTGTTTAATCCACAGAGAATGGAAAGGAATGCCTGTTTAATCCACAGAGAATGGAAAGGAATGCCTGTTTAATCCACAGAGAATGGAAAGGAATGCCTGTTTAATCCACAGAGAATGGAAAGGAATGCATGTTTAATCCACAGAGAATGGAAAGGAATGCCTGTTTAATCCACAGAGAATGGAAAGGAATGCCTGTTTAATCCACAGAGAATGTAAACTAATGCATGTTTAATCCACAGAGAATGGAAAGGAATGCCTGTTTAATCCACAGAGAATGGAAATGAATGCCTGTTTAATCCACAGAGAATGGAAAGGAGTGCATGTTTAATCCACAGAGAATGGAAAGGAATGCCTGTTTAATCCACAGAGAATGTAAACTAATGCATGTTTAATGCACAGAGAATGGAAAGGAATGCCTGTTTAATCCACAGAGAATGGAAAGGAATGCCTGTTTAATCCACAGAGAATGGAAAGGAATGCCTGTTTAATCCACAGAGAATGGAAAGGAATGCCTGTTTAATCCACAGAGAATGGAAAGGAATGCATGTTTAATCCACAGAGAATGGAAAGGAATGCATGTTTAATCCACAGAGAATGGAAAGGAATGCCTGTTTAATCCACAGAGAATGGAAAGGAATGCCTGTTTAATCCACAGAGAATGGAAAGGAATGCCTGTTTAATCCACAGAGAATGGAAAGGAATGCCTGTTTAATCCACAGAGAATGGAAAGGAATGCCTGTTTAATCCACAGAGAATGGAAAGGAATGCATGTTTAATCCACAGAGAATGGAAAGGAATGCCTGTTTAATCCACAGAGAATGGAAAGGAATACCTGTTTAATCCACAGAGAATGGAAAGGAATGCCTGTTTAATCCACAGAGAATGGAAAGGAATGCATGTTTAACCATGTATTCTATCCCTCTCACGTATTTCTCTCTTCTTACAAATAATGATTTACTCCGATTCACACACACGCACACACACTCCATCTCCCGTGTCACACACACACACACACACACACACACACACACACACACACACACACACACACACACACACACACACACACACACACACACACACACACACACACACACACACACACACTCTTAGCTGGCCCAGTGAACCATGGAACCTCATGTCAGATACTGGCAGCTCCTAGACACCGCCTCTCTGCCTGCTCACCTGTGGTGAAGCTCTACTCTCAGCAGCTGCTTTTATTTAATATTGGCCTAGTTAAGTCTGGAAACATACAATGAGAAACTTTCTTCCAACCCACTGTGGAAGTGCCGCAGTAAGTGCTGCCTTGGTGACAATGATTTCAAACTTTCATGTAAATAAGGAAGAGAATAACCACACACCCAAAACTGATTAGTGAAGGTGCTGGAGGCTTTTGCTCAGATGAATCTCGACTGAATGAAAGCTCAGCTACTATTAAAATACATTTGCATCTGACCGGAAGTGTGCCAGGACCTGTTTTTCCAGTACAAACAATGAAACAAAAGGCTAAATAAATCAAGTTACTACTTTACCTGAATGTAAATGAGTTGTGTATTTCTCTAAAAGTGACCATATGTTATGTTGATGTCTTCTTCCCTCACCTATTTCTCTGTTTTAGGTTAAAGACACTGGCTGGGACATCTACAGCACAGTCTCTCTCTCTCTCTCTCTCTCTCTCTCTCTCTCTCTCTCTCTCTCTCTCTCTCTCTGGGTGTGTAATTGATGACACCAAATAAAAGATTCTGATGCACTTCCTCTGCTCTCTTTACATAAATATACTTTTTAATAACTCAAAACAACCCAAGCTAAATGGCAATGGTACCAACAACTCTCCCTGCACTCTGGCAGTATTTCATCTGAGTGGAGACAAGATGACACACAGCATGATTTACTGTGATTACATAGACAAGGGCAGAGATACCATCACAATCCCACAGTCGTTGAGAACAGATGTGGTGTGTGTGGGGGGGATGCGAGGTTGTGATGGATACTCTTGAACTAACAGAGATCATTGTTGTTTTGTTTCTATATTTTGTCATGTAGAAAGTGATTGTCACAGACCAAGAAGCTCCTTTATTACAATTTGCTTTGATTTGATACTAAATCTGAGCATATTAAAAAATATCAGAAGATTGCTCACAAAATTATGAAATCATGTAAATACGAAAATATCAGTTTAAGCCTTACATTTAGCTGTATTTTTAATGAATGAATTGCCCATGCTTGTCCCCAATAATCACAATTTCCTCTACAGTGGCTGAAGCAGTGCCAGAAGAGGGCCAGTGGGTCCCCATGGGGCCTCCAGTCATCAACAGCACCATGGCTGAGACAAGGATTCAGCGCATGACTGAGTGAGTATGAGAACCTCTCCTTTCACCTGACTTCACATTTGATTTGATTTGATTTATTTAAAGTGACGATAAACTCTAAAGTATTTATTCATTCTGAACAATGATGTTAATTATCTCGTGAAAATCCTAACTTGTGATCAGAAACTACAACACTGTATATTCACTTCAGCTAAAGAGCGGGCTAACTTCATTTCCATCCCTGCACATACTGGCAACAGCAAACTTTAAAATGTTCAATACACTCAGCATTGAAGTTTTAAATGAAAGTAGGATGAATCTCACCTCCAGGCAGAGTCTGTTTCCCTGTCTGCCTGTGGCCTCTCTATCCATCCACCCTCTTGTTGTCCTATACATCGATCTGTGGTGCACATCAATATGGATATCACATCAGCCTGGTGTCGCTGTGGGAGAGGGGCCCATCCCTCTGTTGTCTGCCCAGTGAGGTGGATGTGTGATAGGGTGAGAAGGGGAGTGGCAGGGCCTGACGGTGCTGCTGGCCCAGGGGCCCAAACCTCACCTCAACACTACTCTCCTGTACAGACAGGTCTCTGGACTACAGACAGACAGACAGACAGCTCTCTGGACTACAGACAGACAGACAGACAGACAGACAGACAGACAGACAGACAGACAGACAGACAGACAGCTCTCTGGACTACAGACAGGCAGACAGACAGACAGCTCTCTGGACTACAGACAGACAGACAGACAGACAGACAGACAGACAGCTCTCTGGACTACATACAGACAGACAGACAGACAGCTCTCTGGACTACAGACAGACAGACAGACAGACAGACAGACAGACAGACAGACAGACAGACAGACAGACAGCTCACTGGACTACAGACAGACAGACAGACAGACAGACAGACAGCTCTCTGGACTACAGACAGACAGACAGCTCTCTGGACTACAGACAGACAGACAGACAGACAGACAGACAGACAGACAGACAGACAGCTCTCTGGACTACAGACAGACAGACAGACAGACAGACAGACAGCTCTCTGGACTACAGACAGACAGACAGACAGACAGACAGCTCTCTGGACTACAGACAGACAGACAGACAGACAGACAGACAGCTCACTGGACTACAGACAGACAGACAGACAGACAGACAGCTCTCTGGACTACAGACAGACAGACAGACAGACAGACAGACAGCTCTCTGGACTACAGACAGACAGACAGACAGACAGACAGACAGACAGACAGACAGACAGACAGACAGACAGACAGACAGACAGACAGCTCTCTGGACTACAGACAGACAGACGGCTCTCTGGACTACAGACAGACAGACAGACAGACAGACAGACAGACAGACACAGACAGACAGACAGACAGACAGCTCTCTGGACTACAGACAGACAGACAGCTCTCTGGACTACAGACAGACAGACAGACAGACAGACAGACAGACAGACAGCTCTCTGGACTACAGACAGACAGACAGACAGACAGACAGACAGACAGACAGACAGACAGACAGACAGACAGCTCTCTGGACTACAGACAGACAGACAGCTCTCTGGACTACAGACAGACAGACAGACAGACAGACAGACAGACAGACAGACAGACAGACAGACAGACAGACAGACAGACAGACAGACAGACAGACAGACAGACAGAATAAATAGGTAACTGTGAGTAATGCGAACACTTAGCAATATTGGTCACACATAGAAAAAAGCCCAAAAGTCACTGTGACCAGCTTGGGTGCAATTGAAGTGATGGGTTTTGGAGTTTGGGCTAAGTGAAGTGATGGGGTTTGGAGTTTGGGCTAAGTGAAGTGATGGGGTTTGGAGTTTGGGCTAAGTGAAGTGATGGGGTTTGGAGTTTGGGCTAAGTGAAGTGATGGGGTTTGGAGTTTGGGCCAAGTGAAGTGATGGGGTTTGGAGTTTGGGCCAAGTGAAGTGATGGGGTTTGGAGTTTGGGCTAAGTGAAGTGAAGTGATGGGTTTGGAGTTTGGGCTAATTGAAGTGATGGGGTTTGGAGTTTGGGCTAAGTGAAGTGAAGTGATGAGTTTGGAGTTTGGGCTAATTGAAGTGATGGGTTTGGAGTTTGGGCTAAGTGAAGTGATGGGTTTGGAGTTTGGGCTAAGTGAAGTGATGGGGTTTGGAGTTTGGGCTAAGTGAAGTGATGGGTTTGGAGTTTGGGCTAATTGAAGTGATGGGTTTGGAGTTTGGGTTAAGTGAAGTGATGGGTTTGGAGTTTGGGCTAATTGAAGTGATGGGTTTAGAGTTTGGGTTAAGTGAAGTGATGGGTTTGGAGTTTGGGCTAAGTGAAGTGATGGGGTTTGGAGTTTGGGCTAATTGAAGTGATGGGTTTGGAGTTTGGGCTAATTGAAGTGATGGGTTTGGAGTTTGGGCTAATTGAAGTGATGGGTTTGGAGTTTGGGCTAAGTGAAGTGATGGGGTTTGGAGTTTGGGCTAATTGAAGTGATGGGTTTGGAGTTTGGGCTAAGTGAAGTGATGGGTTTGGAGTTTGGGCTAAGTGAAGTGATGGGTTTGGAGTTTGGGCTAATTGAAGTGATGGGTTTGGAGTTTGGGCTAAGTGAAGCTGCAAGAGGTTGTTACCTGGAAAACACAGCCCCACTCGTCAAGCAGGACACACTTTCATTTTCACATAGCGACAGTAGTATTCTGTTAAACACACACACACACACAGTGTGAGTTCTCAGCTTCATGCTCCCATGATGAGACCGGTGCTGGTGTATTAATAACAGAAGCCCAATTCCTGTGGGAGAGAGAATTAGACCCTGTCAGATCCCTCAGAGCTGCCGCTTCATAAAGGCCCAGGAATAAGAGGGGGGGTGGAGGGAGCGAGGATGAAGGGAGGGGAAGGAGGGAGGACAGGAGAACAGGTAGCAATTTACAGCAACAGAATCTGTCACCATGGCTCTCTTGGCTCCGGGATGTTTGATTGTACCTCTCATCTAAACGCAGGATTAAGCCCACTGTGTCTGACTCTGTGTACATGAGAACCTTTGGAAACCCTCCTCAATCTAATGTTCTGTTCATCATTGGAACAATCCTATTCTGGTGTTATGGGAAATGTTTATACCTATCAAGTCAATGCACCAGCACAGTAAGCAAATAAAACGTTTTGCAATTTACAACAACAGATAGCTGGGTTGTCATGAGCTGCCATGGCCTGTTATGACAGCATTATGTTGTGATAGATGTTCAGTAAGAGGCCTTTATTACGGTGAAGGGAATCCATCAGGCTCACCGTCTTAGACTTCCTCTGTCTGTTGTTAAGTGCTGCAGAAGGGGGCCATTTCTTGATTGCTGAATAGAGAGGTAAGCTTTGATGCTGATGCAAGAGAGGGAGAAGGAGATGGTGGAGAGAGGAGGAGAGAGAGAGAGAAGGAGATGGAGGAGAGAGGAGGAGAGAGAGGAAGAAGGAGATGGTGGAGAGAGGAGGAGAGAGAGAGGGGAGAAGGAGATGGTGGGAGAGGAGGAGAGAAGAGGGAGAGAGAGGGAGAAGGAGATGGTGAGGAGGAGGAGGGAGAAGAGTGAGAGGGAGAGGAGATGGTGGAGAGAGGAGGAGAGAGAGGGAGAAGGAGATGGTGGAGAGGAGGAGAGTGAGAGGAGAGAAGGAGATGGAGGAGAGAGGAGGAGAGAAGGAAGAAAGGAGATGGTGGAGAGAGGAGGAGAGAGGGAGAAGGAGATGGTGGAGAGAGGAGGAGAGAGAGGAGAAGGAGATGGTGGAGGAGAGTGAGAGGGAAGAAGGAGATGGTGGAGAGAGGAGAGAGAGAAGAGGAAGAAGGAGATGGTGGAGAGAGGAGGAGAGAGAGAGGGAGAAGGAGATGGAGGAGAGGAGGAGGGAGAAGGAGATGGTGGAGAGAGGAGGAGAGGGAGAGGGAGAGAGATGGAGGAAGGGAGGAGGAGATGAGAGGAGAAGGAGATGGTGGAGAGAGGGAGAGAGGAGGAGAGAGTGAGGAGATGGTGGAGAGAGGAGGAGGAGAGAGAGGGAGAAGGAGATGGAGGAGAGAGGAGAGAGAGAGGGAGAAGGAGATGGTGGAGAGGAGGAGAGAGAGGGAGAAGGAGATGGTGGAGAGAGGAGGAGAGAGGAGGAGAGAGAGGGAGAAGGAGATGGTGGAGAGAGGAGGGAGAGAGGAGAGAGAGAGGAGATGGTGGAGGAGGAGGAGGAGGAGAGAGAGAGAGGGAGAAGGAGATGGTGGAGAGAGGAGGAGGAGAGAGAGAAGGAGATGGAGGAGCGAGAGGAGGAGAGAAAGAGGAGAAGGAGATGGTGGAGAGAGGAGGAGAGAGAGGGAGAAGGAGATGTTGGAGGAGAGAGGAGGAAGAGAGGGAGAAGGAAATGGTGGAGAGAGGAGGAGAGAGAGGGAGAAGGAGATGGTGGAGAGAGGAGGAGAGAAAGAGGAAGAAGGAGATGGTGGAGAGAGGAGGAGAGAGGAGGAGAGAGAGGGAGAAGGAGGAGAGAGGAGGAGAGAATGGAGAGGAAGAGGAGATGGTGCTGCAGAAGAGGGGGCCATTTCTTGATTGCTGGAGAGGAGCTTTGATGCTGATGGAGAAGGAGATGGTGGAGAGAGGAGGAGATGGTGGAGATGGAGGAGAGGAGGAGAGAGAAAGAGGAAGAAGGAGATGGTGGAGAGAGGAGGGAGAGGAGAGAGGAGGAGAGGAGATGGAGGAGATGGTGGAGAGAGGAGAGGAGAGAGGGAGAAGGAGATGGTGGAGAGAGGAGGGAGAGAGGGAGAAGGAGATGGTGGAGAGAGGAGGAGAGAGAGGGAGAAGGAGATGGTGAGTGAGAGAGGAGATGGTGGATGAAAGAGGAAGAAGGAGATGGTGGAGAGAGGAGGAGAGAGGGAGAAGGAGATGGTGGAGAGAGAGGAGGAGGAGAGGGAAGGAGATGGTGGAGAGGAGGAGAGAGGGAGAAGGAGATGGGGAGAAGGAGATGAGTGGAGAGGAGGAGGAGAGAAAGAGGAAGAAGGAGATGGTGGAGAGAGGAGGAGGAGAGAGAGAGGGAGAAGGAGATGGAGGAGAGAGATGGGAGAAGGAGATGGTGGAGCGAGAGGAGGAGAGAGGAGAGAGAGAGGGAGAAGGAGATGGTGGAAAGGAGGAGCGCAGAGGAGAGAGGGAGAAGGAGATGGTGGAGAGAGGAGAGAGAGAGGGAGAAGGAGATGGTGGAGAGAGGAGGAGAGAGAGGGAGATGGAAATGGTGGAGAGAGGAGGAGAGAGGAGGAGACAGATGGAGGGAGAAGGAGATGGATGGAGGAGAGGAGGAAAGGAGGAGATGAGGAGAGAGGGAGAAGGAGATGGTGGAAAGAGGAGGAGCGCGGAGAGGAGAGAGGGAGAAGGAGATGGTGGAAAGAGAGAGGAGGGAGAGAGAGGGGGAGATGAGATGGAGAGAGGGAGGAGAGAGAGGGAGAAGGAGATGGTGGAGAGAGGAGGAGAGAGAGAGGGAGAAGGAGATGGTGGAGAGGGAGGAAGAGGAGGAGAGAGAGGGAGAAGGAGATGGTGGAGGAGAGAGGAGGGAGAAGGAGATGGTGGAGAGAGGAGGAGAGAGAGGGAGAAGGAGATGGTGGAGAGAGGAGGAGAGGGAGAGGGAGAAGGAGATGGAGGAGAGAGGAGGAGAGAGGGAGAAGGAGATGGTGGAGAAGGAGATGGAGAGAGAGGAGGAGAAGGAGATGGTGGAGAGAGGGAGGAGAGAGAGGGAGAAGGAGATGGTGGAGAGGAGGAGCGAGAGAGGAGAGAAGGAGATGGTGGAGAGAGGAGGAGAGAGAGAGGGAGAAGGAGATGGTGGAGAGAGGAGAGAGAGGAGAAGGAGATGGTGGAGAGAGGGAGGAGAGAGAGGAGAAGGAGATGGTGGAGAGAGGAGGAGAGAGAGGGAGAAGGAGATGGTGGAAAGAGGAGAAGGAGAGAAGAGCAGAGAGGGAGAAGGAGATGGTGGAGAGGAGGAGAAAGAGGAGAGGAGATGGTGGAGAGGAGGAGCGAGAAGGAGATGGTGGAGAGAGGAGGAGAGAGAGAGGGAGAAGGAGAGATGGTGGAGAGAGGAGGAGGAGAGGAGGAGAGAAGGAGATGGTGGAGAGAGGAGGAGAGAGAGAGAAGGAGATGGAGAGAGAGGAGGAGAGAGAAGGATGGTGGAGCGAGGAGAGAGGAGAAGGAGATGGTGGAGAGAGGAGGAGAGAGAGGGAGGGAGAAGGAGATGGTGGAGAGGAGGAGAGGAGAGAGGGAGAAGGAGATGGTGGAGAGAGGAGGAGAGAGAGGGAGAAGGAGATGGTGGAGAGAGGAGGAGAGAGAGAGGGAGAAGGAGATGGTGGAAAGAGGAGGAGGAGAGAGAGGGAGAAGGAGATGGTGGTGGAGAGAGGAGGAGAGAGAGGGAGAAGGAGATGGTGGGAGAGGAGGGAGGAGAGGGAGAGGGAGAAGGAGATGGAGAGAGAGGAGAGAGGAGGAGAGAAGGAGATGGTGGAGAGGAGGAGAGAGGAGAGAGAGAGGAGAAGGAGATGGTGGAGGAGAGAGGGAGAAGGAGATGGAGGAGGAGAGGGAGGAGGGAGAAGGAGATGGTGGAGAGGAGAGAGAGAGAGAAGGAGATGGTGAGGAGGAGGAGAGAGGAGGAGAGAGGGAGAGGAGATGGTGGAGAGAGGAGGAGGAGAGAGGGAGAAGGAGATGGTGGAGAGAGGAGGAGAGAAAGAGGGAGAAGGAGATGGTGAGAGGAGATGTTGGAGGGAGGAGAGAGGAGGGAGAGAGAGGGAGAAGGAGATGGTGGGAGAGGAGGAGAGAGAGGAGAAGGAGATGGTGGAGAGAGGAGGAGAGAGAGAGGGAGGAGATGGTGGAGAGAGGAGAGGAGAGAGAGTGGAGAGGGAGAAGGAGATGGTGGAGAGAGAGGAGGAGAGAGAGGGAGAAGGAGATGGTGGAGGAGAGAGGGAGAAGGAGAGAGAGAGGGAGAAGGAGATGGTGGGAGAGAGGAGGAGAGAGGAGAGAAGATGGTGGAGAGAGGAGGATGAGAGGAGGGAGAAGGAGATGGTGGAGAGGAGGGGAGAGAGAGAGGGAGAAGGAGATGGAGGAGAGAAGGAGAGAAAGAGGGAGAAGGAGATGGTGGAGAGAGGGAGAGGGAGAAGATGGTGGAGAGAGGAGATGGTGGGAGAGGGAGAGGGAGAAGGAGATGGTGGAGAGAGGAGGAGAGGAGGAGAGAGAGGGAGAAGGAGATGGTGGAAAGAGGAGGAGAGAGAGAGGGAGAAGGAGATGGTGGAGAGAGGAGGAGAGAGAGGGAGAGGGAGATGGTGGGAGGAGGAGGAGAGAGGAGGAGAGAGAGGGAGAAGGAGATGGTGGAGAGAGGAGGGAGAGAGGGAGAAGGAGATGGTGGAAGGAGAGGAGAGAGAGATGGTGGAGGAGAGAAGGAGAGAGGGAAGAGGAGGAGATGGAGGAGAGAGGAGGAGAGAGAGGGAGAAGGAGATGGTGGAGAGAGGAGGAGAGAGAGGGAGAAGGAGATGGTGGAGAGAGGGAGAGAGAGAGGAGGAGAGAGGAGGAGAGGAGAGAAGGGAGAAGGAGATGGTGGAGAGAGGAGGAGAAAGATGTCTGCTATCACAGAGCCTCAAAAATGGAATTACATTATAAAGTTCCATCAATCGTAAACAATCAGATGAATTAGATTATACAGTTCCATCAATCGTAAACGATCAGATGAGTTGTGGGTATGACAACTCATGCAGGGTGTTGGTGTGTACGCAATACGCATGGCCCCTCTCTTATCATCAGTCTTACAGTGGAGACCCTGCTGACACAGTGGAGACCCTGTTGACACAGTGGAGACCCTGTTGACACAGTGGAGACCCTGCTGACACAGTGGAGACCCTCGCTGACACAGTGCAGACCCTGCTGACACAGTGGAGACCCCGTTGACACAGTGGAGACCCTGCTGACACAGTGGAGACCCTGCTGACACAGTGGAGACCCTACTGACACAGTGGAGACCCTGCTGACACAGTGCAGACCCTGCTGACACAGTGGAGACCCTGTTGACACAGTGGAGACCCTGCTGACACAGTGGAGACCCTTCTGACACAGTGGTAGCTGCCACCTCTAGAGTGAAAGTTCTGCCTCGTGGGGACAGTCACCGTCCAGAGGGTGACACTCACTTCATCTTGACTGGAGGAAGATTTGGAATTGGTCCACCTGCTCACTGCCGTGTCTCAGAATGCCTGCCCCAAAAATCATATAAAGAGAGGCCCAGTTCAGTCTATACAAGACACTTCTGTTAAGAGAGAGAGGGGAGAGAGAGAGGGAGAGACTAACACTCACTAGGGTCCCTTGTGCCTCTGCAACAATACCTCAGAGAGGACTATCAATCCTCTCACAATCCTAGCTGTTTCTATCTTCTATCTGTTCCATAGGAAGCCGTAAACCAGAGATGACTTAGAATGGAATTATAATAATGAGACAGCATTTGCTAGACCTGAATATTCTCTCTAAGAAAAAGACAAAGCCAAATTACACATTTATTGCTAAACTTAACTTCAGTCTTCTGAGGACACTTATAATGTTAAGAAGGATGGATAGCTCTGAAATTTCATCTGTTGCTACAGACTCTCTGCTGATTGAGAACCTCTCTGCTGATTGAGAACCTCTCTGCTGATTGAGAACCTCTCTGCTGATTGAGGACCTCTCTGCTGACTGAGAACCTCTCTGCTGACTGAGAACCTCTCTGCTGACTGAGAACCTCTCTGCTGATTGAGGACCTCTCTGCTGACTGAGAACCTCTCTGCTGATGGAGAACCTCTCTGCTGACTGAGAACCTCTCTGCTGACTGAGAACCTCTCTGCTGATTGAGAACCTCTCTGCTGATTGAGAACCTCTCTGCTGATTGAGAACCTCTCTGCTGATTGAGGACTTCTCTGCTGATTGAGGACCTCTCTGCTGATTGAGGACCTCTCTGCTGATTGAGACCCCTCTCTGCTGATTGAGACCCCTCTCTGCTGATTGAGAACCTCTCTGCTGACTGAAAAACTCTCTGCTGATTGACAACCTCTCTGCTGATCAACAACCTCTCTGCTGATTGAGAACCTCTCTCTGCTGATTGAGGACCCCTCTGCTGATTGAGAACCTCTCTGCTGATTGAGAACCTCTCTGCTGATTGAGGACTTCTCTGCTGATTGAGACCCCTCTCTGCTGATTGAGACCCCTCTCTGCTGATTGAGAACCTCTCTGCTGACTGAAAAACTCTCTGCTGATTGACAACCTCTCTGCTGATCAACAACCTCCAAGAACAGACAAATCTCCTCACGAAGCTCGAAACATCTTTGAAGCACCTTTCCCTGGCTTAGCCATCGCACCTCTGTGTGATATCACCATGCTCCGTTTCTAACTCCGTCAGAAATGCCTTGAACTGGCGGTGATTCAAACCTTTGGCTCTGATAAAGTTAACTGTGCGCGTGATGATGCTCATTACATGCTCCATTTTCAAGGCTTTACCGCACAACGCTTCCTGGTGTATGATACAATGATAAGCTGTCAGCTCACCTGTCGCGTTTTCCTCTTGCATCTTTTCCCGTATCTTCGCCACCAGTCCGCTCCTGTGTCCACACATCGCAGGTGCTCCGTCGGTTGTCAAACCCACAAGTTTTTCCCAAGGCAGCTCCATCTCATTTACACATCTTGACACCTCTTCATACAAATCATGCCCCGTAGTTGTGCCATGCATAGGACGTAAAGCCAAAAACTCCTCTGTCACGCTTAGGTTGGAGTCCACTCCGCGGATGAAAATTGACAACTGGGCAATGTCAGAAATGTCGGTGCTCTCATCCACAGCCAAGGAATATGCAATAAAATCTTTTCCCTTTTTCACAAGCTGCTCTTTTAGATTGATGGACAACTGGTCTACTCTCTCGGCAATGGTGTTTCTGCTCAGACTCACATTTAAAAAGAGTTGCCTTTTTCTGGGCAAACTTCGTCACAAACTTTAATCATGCAGTTTTTGATGAAATCCCCCTCCGTAAATGGCCGGGCTGATTTAGCGATCTCTTCTGCCAAAATAAAACTGGCCTTGACAGCAGCCTGGCCTTGTGATTTGGCTTTTTGAACAGAGCCTGTCGAGATTTGAGGCCTCGTTTTAATTCCTCTGCCTTTTGTAGCCTTTGTTCCATGTCCATATTCTTGTTTTTGTCCGCGTGTTTCGTTTCATAATGTCGTCTCAGATTATACTCTTTCAGTACCGCCACACTTTCTCCACACAGAAGACACACAGGTTTTCCAGCTACCTTCGTGAACATATACTCCGACTCCCACCTTGTTTGAAACCCCCGGTTCTCAGTATCCACCTTCCGTTTTGCCATTTTTGATGGTTATCTGAAAGTTAATTTTACTGTGATGCTGACGACTGCTGTGCCAATAAATATTGAAATGAAGCAGCCTACTGCTCGGTGCGTCACCTTTGCATTGTGGGAAATGTAGTATTGGTGCGTGTAAAAGATCTGCGGGCTGCCGGCTTGCTGCGGGCCGGTTCTAATAATAAATCAAGATCATCCCAGGGGCCGTAAAAAACCTTCTTGCGGGCCGGATGTGGCCCGCGGGCCTTGACTCTGACATATGTGTAGTAGATCAACAGAGATGACAGACATTTACTTCATGATAGTTATTTTCTTTTTGTTCTTTTTCTGTAATTTCCATCTAGAAAAACAAGCAATTCAATTAAATCAATATTGAATATTAGTGCATAGATGTTGGGCTAGTTTCTATCAGAACAGCATAGTGGTTGTTTTTGCGGTGTTAAAGGGGGAACTGTGTTAGAGCTGTCAAAAACCCACAAGCGGCTCATTTCGTTAGCTTGATATGACAATTTATTGCAACAAAAGCACCTGACTTTATAAACCGACAAATCCCATGCAGCAACGTTATAAGTTCATGCAGCAACGTTCAAACATTCAAATGCGTGATGTTCAGTTGTGTACACCTCGATTGGACAGATAGGCTATTATATAACCCCATCCAAATTAACATGAAAACGATCAGGTATGAAGGTAAGACTCAGGCAAAAGACAGGTCAAGGCAGGCAGGGGTCAGTAAACCAGAGGTGGGGCAACGGTACTGGACGGCAGGCAGGCTCAGGGTCAGGCAGAGTGGTCAGGCAGGTGGGCTCAGAGTCAGGACAGGCAAGGGTCAAAACTAGGATTGTGAGAAAAAGAGAGACTGGGTGTCACGTTCTGACCATAGTTCTTTTGTGTTTTCCTTGTTTTAGTGTTGGTCAGGACGTGAGCTGGGTGGGCATTTTATGTTGTGTGTCTGGTTTGTCTATTTCTATGTTTGGCCTGATATGGTTCTCAATCAGAGGCAGGTGTTAGTCATTGTCTCTGATTGGGAACCATATTTAGGTAACCTGTTTTGTGTTTGGATTTGTGGGTGGTTGTGTTCGGTTTTCACATTTATTGTTTTGTAGTTAGTTCATGTTAAGTGTCTCTTATTAAAGAACATGAACTCCAACCACGCTGCGTTTTGGCCCGCCTCTCCTTCCCAGGAAGAAAGCCGTTACACTGGGAAAGGCAGGAGTTGAGAATAAAAACGCTGGTTGACTTGACAAACAAGACGAACTGGCAACATAAAAACAGAGAACACAGGTATAAATACATGGGGGATAATGGGAAAGACACCTGGAGGGGGTTGGAGACAATTACAAAGACAGATCAGGGTGTGACAAAAACATGCATTTAGCCGACACTCTCTATCGCCGTTTTGAACTTCTAAGGCGGTAGGGATCATTTGGAGGGGAGTGGTTTGTTACACACAAGAGCAACCGCTCACCTATTGGTCAGCTCATACAGCATTTACACCTCCAACACCGCCAAAACATCTGCTATGCAGGTGTTTGCCAATGCAGGTTAACACTCAATGAGGCCTTACTTTCATCAGCAGTGCTCAGTAGTTCGATATTAGCTTTATTAATGTAATGGCAAGGAGTATTTTGGTTGAATGCATTCAGTTGTGCAACTGACTAGGTTTCCGATTTCCCTTTCCCTATTTGATCAGATGAATACGTTCTCTCTCTGTGTGTGTGTGTGTGTGTGTGTGTGTGTGTGTGTGTGTGTGTGTGTGTGCTCATGTGTATATTCCAACCTTTCATCTCAACACTGTGTGGATTTGTTTTTTTTTGCTCTTTCATGTGAACCAGGAAACTCTCAGGAGTTCCCATAGTAACACCATATTAGTCTTGATCATCAAGCTGATGTTTTCGTTGTGTGGTTTCGTCAAAATATGCTCCAAGATATGGAGACCAAAAATATCTTAACAATTGCATAAATCTGGAAATTATTTATGTTACCTGTCTGTATGTTCATAAAGCATACACGACACATCATAAACATGACATAACTATGAATTATGCTTCGTAGCTCTGTAATTCTCCAGAAATGGGATTACTGTAACTCTGTAAACTTATTAGAGACTATTGACTGTTTGATGACAACCAGGGAGAGAGTTCTTGTTCTTTCTCATCTCATATAATTCCCCATTTCAGACACATATAGAATAATGGCTTCAATAAGAGGTGGTATTGATTCATCTGGGTGTGCATAGCTACTCTTACCCCTGGGCTGAAGACAGACCTGATTTCTGTACGGGCTTCTCCTCTCCAACATCAATAGTAATACTATTAGCATAATCTCTTCTCTCTCCAAGGAACTGCACAGAATGTCTGAATATTGTCCATTAAAAGTAAATGACTTGTGAAGACAGTCATTGCCTGGTGCTCTGACATCCTTCTAGATGTCTCTGTACTACAGCCTTTTGCTTGACAATAAAGCATTTATGAAAATCTGGAGTTTGAGCACCAGCCTTTGATGTGAACTTTTAAGGACATGAAATATACAAGAAGTCGTCAAGTCATAGTGTAGCTACTAGACGCTGTAGGAAAAACACAGAAACAGTGAAAAGAGAGGAGCTTCTGCCCGTCTGCCAGTATGGATTCTCTGTTATCTCTGTTGTTATCTCTGTTGTACAGTCAACTCCTGACTCGGATCTGAGGAAGGCCCGGCACGACGGGGGGAGATGGGAGATCAAACTCCTGTTATCTCTGTTGTTATCTCTGTTGTACAGTCAACTCCTGACTCGGATCTGAGGAAGGCCCGGTACGACGGGGGGAGATGGGAGATCAAACTCCTGTTATCTCTGTTGTACAGTCAACTCCTGGCTCGGATTTGAGGAAGGCCCGGCACGACGGGGGGAGATGGGAGATCAAACTCCTGTTATCTCTGTTGTTATCTCTGTTGTACAGTCAACTCCTGGCTCGGATGTGAGGAAGGCCCGGCACAACGGGGGAGATGGGAGATCAAACTTCTGTTATCTCTGTTGTTATCTCTGTTGTACAGTCAACTCCTGGCTCAGATCTGAGGAAGGCCCGGTACAACGGGGGGAGGTGGGAGATCAGACACCTGTTATCTCTGTTGTACAGTCAACTCCTGGCTCGGAATTGAGGAAGGCCCGGCACGACGGGGGAAGATGGGAGATCAAACTCCTGTTATCTCTGTTGTTATCTCTGTTGTACAGTCAACTCCTGACTCGGATCTGAGGAAGGCCCGGCACGACGGGGGGAGATGGGAGATCAAACTCCTGTTATCTCTGTTGTTATCTCTGTTGTACAGTCAACTCCTGGCTCGGATCTGAGGAAGGCCCGGCACGACGGGGGGAGGTGGGAGATCAAACTCCTGTTATCTCTGTTGCACAGTCAACTCCTGGCTCGGATTTGAGGAAGGCCCGGCACGACGGGGGGAGATGGGAGGTCAAACTCCTGTTATCTCTGTTGTTATCTCTGTTGTACAGTCAACTCCTGGCTCGGATGTGAGGAAGGCCCGGCACGACGGGGGGAGATGGGAGATCAAACTCCTGTTATCTCTGTTGTTATCTCTGTTATACAGTCTACTCCTGGCTTGGATCTGAGGAAGTCCCGGCACGACGGGGGGAGGTGGGAGATCAAACTCCTGTTATCTCTGTTGTACAGTCAACTCCTGGCTCGGATTTGAGGAAGGCCCGGCACGACGGGGGGAGATGGGAGATCAAACTCCTGTTATCTCTGTTGTACAGTCAACTCCTGGCTCGGATTTGAGGAAGGCCCGGCACGACAGGGGGAGGTGGGAGAACAAACTCATGTTATCTCTGTTGTACAGTCAACTCCTGGCTCGGATCTGAGGGAGGCCCGGCACGACGGGGGGAGGTGGGACATTAAACTCCTGTTATCTCTGTTGTACAGTCAACTCCTGGCTCGGATCTGAGGAAGGCCCGGCACGACGGGGGGAGATGGGAGATCAAACTCCTGTTATCTCTGTTGTTATCTCTGTTGTACAGTCAACTCCTGGCTCGGATGTGAGGAAGGCCCGGCACGACGGGGGAAGATGGGAGATCAAACTCCTGTTATCTCTGTTGTTATCTCTGTTGTACAGTCAACTCCTGGCTCGGATCTGAGGAAGGCCCGGTACAACGGGGGGAGGTGGGAGATCAAACTCCTGTTATCTCTGTTGTACAGTCAACTCCTGGCTCGGAATTGAGGAAGGCCCGGCACGACGGGGGAAGATGGGAGATCAAACTCCTGTTATCTCTGTTGTTATCTCTGTTGTACAGTCAACTCCTGGCTCGGATGTGAGGAAGGCCCGGCACGACGGGGGGAGATGGGAGATCAAACTCCTGTTATCTCTGTTGTTATCTCTGTTATACAGTCTACTCCTGGCTTGGATCTGAGGAAGGCCCGGCACGACGGGGGGAGGTGGGAGATCAAACTCCTGTTATCTCTGTTGTACAGTCAACTCCTGGCTCGGATGTGAGGAAGGCCCGGCACGACGGGGGGAGATGGGAGATCAAACTCCTGTTATCTCTGTTGTTATCTCTGTTGTACAGTCAACTCCTGGCTCAGATCTGAGGAAGGCCCGGTACAACGGGGGGAGGTGGGAGATCAGACACCTGTTATCTCTGTTGTACAGTCAACTCCTGGCTCGGAATTGAGGAAGGCCCGGCACGACGGGGGAAGATGGGAGATCAAACTCCTGTTATCTCTGTTGTTATCTCTGTTGTACAGTCAACTCCTGGCTCGGATCTGAGGAAGGCCCGGTACGACGGGGGGAGGTGGGAGATCAAACTCCTGTTATCTCTGTTGTACAGTCAACTCCTGGCTCGGGTTTGAGGAAGGCCCGGCACGACGGGGGGAGATGGGAGATCAAACTCCTGTTATCTCTGTTGTTATCTCTGTTGTACAGTCAACTCCTGACTCGGATCTGAGGAAGGCCCGGCACGACGGGGGAGATGGGAGATCAAACTCCTGTTATCTCTGTTGTTATCTCTGTTGTACAGTCAACTCCTGGCTCGGATCTGAGGAAGGCCCGGCACGACGGGGGGAGGTGGGAGATCAAACTCCTGTTATCTCTGTTGCACAGTCAACTCCTGGCTCGGATTTGAGGAAGGCCCGGCACGACGGGGGGAGATGGGAGATCAAACTCCTGTTATCTCTGTTGTTATCTCTGTTGTACAGTCAACTCCTGGCTCGGATGTGAGGAAGGCCCGGCACGACGGGGGGAGATGGGAGATCAAACTCCTGTTATCTCTGTTGTTATCTCTGTTATACAGTCTACTCCTGGCTTGGATCTGAGGAAGGCCCGGCACGACGGGGGGGGGGTGGGAGATCAAACTCCTGTTATCTCTGTTGTACAGTCAAGTCCTGGCTCGGATTTGAGGAAGGCCCGGCACGACGGGGGGAGATGGGAGATCAAACTCCTGTTATCTCTGTTGTACAGTCAACTCCTGGCTCGGATTTGAGGAAGGCCCGGCACGACAGGGGGAGGTGGGAGAACAAACTCCTGTTATCTCTGTTGTACAGTCAACTCCTGGCTCGGATCTGAGGGAGGCCCGGCACGACGGGGGGAGGTGGGACATTAAACTCCTGTTATCTCTGTTGTACAGTCAACTCCTGGCTCGGATCTGAGGAAGGCCCGGCACGACGGGGGGAGATGGGAGATCAAACTCCTGTTATCTCTGTTGTTATCTCTGTTGTACAATCAACTCCTGGCTCGGATGTGAGGAAGGCCCGGCACGACGGGGGGAGATGGGAGATCAAACTCCTGTTATCTCTGTTGTTATCTCTGTTGTACAGTCAACTCCTGGCTCGGATCTGAGGAAGGCCCGGTACAACGGGGGGAGGTGGGAGATCAAACTCCTGTTATCTCTGTTGTACAGTCAACTCCTGGCTCGGAATTGAGGAAGGCCCGGCACGACGGGGGAAGATGGGAGATCAAACTCCTGTTATCTCTGTTGTTATCTCTGTTGTACAGTCAACTCCTGGCTCGGATGTGAGGAAGGCCCGGCACGACGGGGGGAGATGGGAGATCAAACTCCTGTTATCTCTGTTGTTATCTCTGTTATACAGTCTACTCCTGGCTTGGATCTGAGGAAGGCCCGGCACGACGGGGGGAGGTGGGAGATCAAACTCCTGTTATCTCTGTTGTACAGTCAACTCCTGGCTCGGATGTGAGGAAGGCCCGGCACGACGGGGGGAGATGGGAGATCAAACTCCTGTTATCTCTGTTGTTATCTCTGTTGTACAGTCAACTCCTGGCTCAGATCTGAGGAAGGCCCGGTACAACGGGGGGAGGTGGGAGATCAGACACCTGTTATCTCTGTTGTACAGTCAACTCTTGGCTCGGAATTGAGGAAGGCCCGGCACGACGGGGGAAGATGGGAGATCAAACTCCTGTTATCTCTGTTGTTATCTCTGTTGTACAGTCAACTCCTGGCTCGGATCTGAGGAAGGCCCGGTACGACGGGGGGAGGTGGGAGATCAAACTCCTGTTATCTCTGTTGTACAGTCAACTCCTGGCTCGGATTTGAGGAAGGCCCGGCACGACAGGGGGAGGTGGGAGAACAAACTCCTGTTATCTCTGTTGTACAGTCAACTCCTGGCTCGGATCTGAGGGAGGCCCGGCACGACGGGGGGAGGTGGGACATTAAACTCCTGTTATCTCTGTTGTACAGTCAACTCCTGGCTCGGATCTGAGGAAGGCCCGGCACGACGGGGGGAGATGGGAGATCAAACTCCTGTTATCTCTGTTGTTATCTCTGTTGTACAGTCAACTCCTGGCTCGGATGTGAGGAAGGCCCGGCACGACGGGGGGAGATGGGAGATCAAACTCCTGTTATCTCTGTTGTACAGTCAACTCCTGGCTCGGATCTGAGGAAGGCCCGGCACGACGGGGGGAAGATGGGAGATCAAACTCCTGTTATCTCTGTTGTTATCTCAGTCAACTCCTGGCTCGGATCTGAGGAAGGCCCGGCACGACGGGGAGATGGGAGATCAAACTCCTGTTATCTCTGTTGTACAGTCAACTCCTGGCTCGGATTTGAGGAAGGCCCGGCACGACGGGGGAGATGGGAGATCAAACTCCTGTTATCTCTGTTGTTATCTCTGTTGTACAGTCAACTCCTGGCTCGGATTTGAGGAAGGCCCGGGACGGGGGAGATGGGAGATCAAACTCCTGTTATCTCTGTTGTTATCTCTGTTGTACAGTCAACTCCTGGCTCGGATCTGAGGAAGGCCCGGCACGACGGGGGAGATGGGAGATCAAACTCCTGTTATCTCTGTTGTTATCTCTGTTGTACAGTCAACTTGTACGGGGGAGGTGGGAGATCAAACTCCTGTTTCAACTCTCGGATCAAACTCTGTTCGGTCAACTCTTGAGGAAGGCCCGGCACGACGGGGAAGATGGGAGATCAAACTCCTGTTATCTCTGTTGTTATCTCTGTTGTACAGTCAACTCCTGGCTCGGATCTGAGGAAGGCCCGGCACGACGGGGGAGGTGGGAGATCAAACTCCTGTTATCTCTGTTGTACAGTCAACTCCTGGCTCGGATTTGAGGAAGGCCCGGCACGACAGGGGAGGTGGGAGAACAAACTCCTGTTATCTCTGTTGTACAGTCAACTCCTGGCTCGGATCTGAGGAGGCCCGGCACGACGGGGGAGGTGGGACATTAAACTCCTGTTATCTCTGTTGTACAGTCAACTCCTGGCTCGGATCTGAGGAAGGCCCGGCACGGGGGGGAGATGGGAGATCAAACTCCTGTTATCTCTGTTGTTATCTCTGTTGTACAGTCAACTCCTGGCTCGGATGTGAGGAAGGCCCGGCACGACGGGGGGAGATGGGAGATCAAACTCCTGTTATCTCTGTTGTTATCTGTGTTGTACAGTCAACTCCTGGCTCGGATCTGAGGAAGGCCCGGTACAACGGGGGGAGGTGGGAGATCAAACTCCTGTTATCTCTGTTGTACAGTCAACTCCTAGCTCGGAATTGAGGAAGGCCCGGCACGACGGGGGAAGATGGGAGATCAAACTCCTGTTATCTCTGTTGTTATCTCTGTTGTACAGTCAACTCCTGGCTCGGATCTGAGGAAGGCCCGGTACGACGGGGGGAGGTGGGAGATCAAACTCCTGTTATCTCTGTTGTACAGTCAACACCTGGCTCGGATTTGAGGAAGGCCCGGCACGACGGGGGGAGATGGGAGATCAAACTCCTGTTATCTCTGTTGTTATCTCTGTTGTACAGTCAACTCCTGACTCGGATCTGAGGAAGGCCCGGCACGACGGGGGGAGATGGGAGATCAAACTCCTGTTATCTCTGTTGTTATCTCTGTTGTACAGTCAACTCCTGGCTCGGATCTGAGGAAGGCCCGGCACGACGGGGAGGTGGGAGATCAAACTCCTGTTATCTCTGTTGCACAGTCAACTCCTGGCTCGGATTTGAGGAAGGCCCGGCACGACGGGGGAGATGGGAGATCAAACTCAAACTCAACTGATTATCTCTGTTATCTCTGTTGTTATCTCTGTTGTACAGTCAACTCAGATCTGAGGAAGGCTACAACGGATCTGGGACACCTGTTATCTCTGTTGTACAGTCAGGCCCGGAATTGAGGAAGGCACGACGGGGGAAGATGGGAGATCAAACTCCTGTTATCTCTGTTGTTATCTCTGTTGTACAGTCAACTCCTGGCTCGGATCTGAGGAAGGCCCGGTACAGACGGATTTGAGGAAGGGGGAGGTGGGAGATCAAACTCCTGTTATCTCTGTTGTACAGTCAACTCCTGGCTCGGATTTGAGGAAGGCCCGGCACGACGGGGGGAGATGGGAGATCAAACTCCTGTTATCTCTGTTGTTATCTCTGTTGTACAGTCAACTCCTGGCTCGGATCTGAGGAAGGCCCGGCACGACGGGGGGAGGTGGGAGATCAAACTCCTGTTATCTCTGTTGTACAGTCAACTCCTGGCTCGGATTTGCTCGGATTTGGAAGGCCCGGCACGACGGGGGAGATGGGAGATCAAACTCCTGTTATCTCTGTTGTTATCTCTGTTGTACAGTCAACTCCTGGCTCGGACGTGAGGAAGGCCCGGCACGACGGGGGGAGATGGGAGATCAAACTCCTGTTATCTCTGTTGTACAGTCAACTCCTGGCTCGGATTTGAGGAAGGCCCGGCACGACAGGGGGAGGTGGGAGAACAAACTCCTGTTATCTCTGTTGTACAGTCAACTCCTGGCTCGGATCTGAGGGAGGCCCGGCACGACGGGGGGAGGTGGGACATTAAACTCCTGTTATCTCTGTTGTACAGTCAACTCCTGGCTCGGATCTGAGGAAGGCCCGGCACGACGGGGGGAGATGGGAGATCAAACTCCTGTTATCTCTGTTGTTATCTCTGTTGTACAGTCAACTCCTGGCTCGGATGTGAGGAAGGCCCGGCACGACGGGGAGATGGGAGATCAAACTCCTGTTATCTCTGTTGTTATCTCTGTTGTACAGTCAACTCCTGGCTCGGATCTGAGGGAAGGCCCGGTACAACGGGGGAGGTGGGAGATCAAACTCCTGTTATCTCTGTTGTACAGTCAACTCCTGGCTCGGAATTGAGGAAGGCCCGGCACGACGGGGGAAGATGGGAGATCAAACTCCTGTTATCTCTGTTGTTACCTCTGTTGTACAGTCAACTCCTGGCTCGGATGTGAGGAAGGCCCGGCACGACGGGGGGAGATGGGAGATCAAACTCCTGTTATCTCTGTTGTTATCTCTGTTATACAGTCTACTCCTGGCTTGGATCTGAGGAAGGCCCGGCACGACGGGGGGAGGTGGGAGATCAAACTCCTGTTATCTCTGTTGTACAGTCAAGTCCTGGCTCGGATTTGAGGAAGGCCCGGCACGACGGGGGGAGATGGGAGATCAAACTCCTGTTATCTCTGTTGTACAGTCAACTCCTGGCTCGGATTTGAGGAAGGCCCGGCACGACAGGGGGAGGTGGGAGAACAAACTCCTGTTATCTCTGTTGTACAGTCAACTCCTGGCTCGGATCTGAGGGAGGCCCGGCACGACGGGGGGAGGTGGGACATTAAACTCCTGTTATCTCTGTTGTACAGTCAACTCCTGGCTCGGATCTGAGGAAGGCCCGGCACGACGGGGGGAGATGGGAGATCAAACTCCTGTTATCTCTGTTGTTATCTCTGTTGTACAGTCAACTCCTGGCTCGGATGTGAGGAAGGCCCGGCACGACGGGGGGAGATGGGAGATCAAACTCCTGTTATCTCTGTTGTTATCTCTGTTGTACAGTCAACTCCTGGCTCGGATCTGAGGAAGGCCCGGTACAACGGGGGGAGGTGGGAGATCAAACTCCTGTTATCTCTGTTGTACAGTCAACTCCTGGCTCGGAATTGAGGAAGGCCCGGCACGACGGGGGAAGATGGGAGATCAAACTCCTGTTATCTCTGTTGTTATCTCTGTTGTACAGTCAACTCCTGGCTCGGATCTGAGGAAGGCCCGGCACGACGGGGGGAGGTGGGAGATCAAACTCCTGTTATCTCTGTTGCACAGTCAACTCCTGGCTCGGATTTGAGGAAGGCCCGGCACGACGGGGGGAGATGGGAGATCAAACTCCTGTTATCTCTGTTGTTATCTCTGTTGTACAGTCAACTCCTGGCTCGGATGTGAGGAAGGCCCGGCACGACGGGGGGAGATGGGAGATCAAACTCCTGTTATCTCTGTTGTTATCTCTGTTGTACAGTCTACTCCTGGCTTGGATCTGAGGAAGGCCCGGCACGACGGGGGGAGGTGGGAGATCAAACTCCTGTTATCTCTGTTGTACAGTCAACTCCTGGCTCGGATTTGAGGAAGGCCCGGCACGACGGGGGGAGATGGGAGATCAAACTCCTGTTATCTCTGTTGTACAGTCAACTCCTGGCTCGGATGTGAGGAAGGCCCGGCACGACGGGGGGAGATGGGAGATCAAACTCCTGTTATCTCTGTTGTACAGTCAACTCCTGACTCGGATCTGAGGATGGCCCGGCACGACGGGGGGAGATGGGAGATCAAACTCCTGTTATCTCTGTTGTTATCTCTGTTGTACAGTCAACTCCTGGCTCGGATCTGAGGAAGGCCCGGCACGACGGGGGGAGGTGGGAGATCAAACTCCTGTTATCTCTGTTGTACAGTCAACTACTGGCTCGGATTTGAGGAAGGCCCGGCACGAAGGGGGGAGATGGGAGATCAAACTCCTGTTATCTCTGTTGTTATCTCTGTTGTACAGTCAACTCCTGGCTCGGATCTGAGGATGGCCAAGCATGACAGGGGGAGATGGGAGATCAAACTCCTGTTATCTCTGTTGTTATCTCTGTTGTACAGTCAACTCCTGGCTCGGATCTGAGGAAGGCCCGGCACGACGGGGGGAGGTGGGAGATTAAACTCCTGTTATCTCTGTTGTTATCTCTGTTGTACAGTCCACTCCTGGCTCGGATCTGAGGGAGGCCCGGCACGACGGGGGGAGGTGGGAGATTAAACTCCTGTTATCTCTGTTGTACAGTCAACTCCTGGCTCGGATCTGAGGAAGGCCCGGCACGACGGGGGGAGATGGGAGATCAAACTCCTGTTATTTCTGTTGTACAGTCAACTCCTGACTCGGATCTGAGGAAGGCCCGGCACGACGGGGGGAGATGGGAGATTAAACTCCTGTTATCTCTGTTGTACAGTCAACTCCTGGCTCGAATCTGAGGAAGGCCCGGCACGACGGGGGGAGATGGGAGATCAAACTCCTGTTATCTCTGTTGTACAGTCAACACCTGGCTCGGATGTGAGGAAGGCCCGGCACGACGGGGGGAGATGGGAGATCAAACTCCTGTTATCTCTGTTGTTATCTCTGTTGTACAGTCAACTCCTGGCTCAGATCTGAGGAAGGCCCGGTACAACGGGGGGAGGTGGGAGATCAGACACCTGTTATCTCTGTTGTACAGTCAACTCTTGGCTCGGAATTGAGGAAGGCCCGGCACGACGGGGGAAGATGGGAGATCAAACTCCTGTTATCTCTGTTGTTATCTCTGTTGTACAGTCAACTCCTGGCTCGGATCTGAGGAAGGCCCGGTACGACGGGGGGAGGTGGGAGATCAAACTCCTGTTATCTCTGTTGTACAGTCAACTCCTGGCTCGGATTTGAGGAAGGCCCGGCACGACGGGGGGAGATGGGAGATCAAACTCCTGTTATCTCTGTTGTTATCTCTGTTGTACAGTCAACTCCTGACTCGGATCTGAGGAAGGCCCGGCACGACGGGGGGAGATGGGAGATCAAACTCCTGTTATCTCTGTTGTTATCTCTGTTGTACAGTCAACTCCTGGCTCGGACGTGAGGAAGGCCCGGCACGACGGGGGGAGATGGGAGATCAAACTCCTGTTATCTCTGTTGTACAGTCAACTCCTGGCTCGGATTTGAGGAAGGCCCGGCACGACAGGGGGAGGTGGGAGAACAAACTCCTGTTATCTCTGTTGTACAGTCAACTCCTGGCTCGGATCTGAGGAGGCCCGGCACGACGGGGGAGGTGGGACATTAAACTCCTGTTATCTCTGTTGTACAGTCAACTCCTGGCTCGGATCTGAGGAAGGCCCGGCACGACGGGGGGAGATGGGAGATCAAACTCCTGTTATCTCTGTTGTTATCTCTGTTGTACAGTCAACTCCTGGCTCAGATGTGAGGAAGGCCCGGCACGACGGGGGGAGATGGGAGATCAAACTCCTGTTATCTCTGTTGTTATCTCTGTTGTACAGTCAACTCCTGGCTCGGATCTGAGGAAGGCCCGGTACAACGGGGGGAGGTGGGAGATCAAACTCCTGTTATCTCTGTTGTACAGTCAACTCCTGGCTCGGAATTGAGGAAGGCCCGGCACGACGGGGGAAGATGGGAGATCAAACTCCTGTTATCTCTGTTGTTATCTCTGTTGTACAGTCAACTCCTGGCTCGGATCTGAGGAAGGCCCGGTACGACGGGGGGAGGTGGGAGATCAAACTCCTGTTATCTCTGTTGTACAGTCAACACCTGGCTCGGATTTGAGGAAGGCCCGGCACGACGGGGGGAGATGGGAGATCAAACTCCTGTTATCTCTGTTGTTATCTCTGTTGTACAGTCAACTCCTGACTCGGATCTGAGGAAGGCCCGGCACGACGGGGGGAGATGGGAGATCAAACTCCTGTTATCTCTGTTGTTATCTCTGTTGTACAGTCAACTCCTGGCTCGGATCTGAGGAAGGCCCGGCACGACGGGGGGAGGTGGGAGATCAAACTCCTGTTATCTCTGTTGCACAGTCAACTCCTGGCTCGGATTTGAGGAAGGCCCGGCACGACGGGGGGAGATGGGAGATCAAACTCCTGTTATCTCTGTTGTTATCTCTGTTGTACAGTCTACTCCTGGCTTGGATCTGAGGAAGGCCCGGCACGACGGGGGGAGGTGGGAGATCAAACTCCTGTTATCTCTGTTGTACAGTCAACTCCTGGCTCGGATTTGAGGAAGGCCCGGCACGACGGGGGGAGATGGGAGATCAAACTCCTGTTATCTCTGTTGTACAGTCAACTCCTGGCTCGGATGTGAGGAAGGCCCGGCACGACGGGGGGAGATGGGAGATCAAACTCCTGTTATCTCTGTTGTACAGTCAACTCCTGACTCGGATCTGAGGATGGCCCGGCACGACGGGGGGAGATGGGAGATCAAACTCCTGTTATCTCTGTTGTTATCTCTGTTGTACAGTCAACTCCTGGCTCAGATCTGAGGAAGGCCCGGCACGACGGGGGGAGGTGGGAGATCAAACTCCTGTTATCTCTGTTGTACAGTCAACTACTGGCTCGGATTTGAGGAAGGCCCGGCACGACGGGGGGAGATGGGAGATCAAACTCCTGTTATCTCTGTTGTTATCTCTGTTGTACAGTCAACTCCTGGCTCGGATCTGAGGATGGCCCGGCATGACAGGGGGAGATGGGAGATCAAACTCCTGTTATCTCTGTTGTTATCTCTGTTGTACAGTCAACTCCTGGCTCGGATGTGAGGAAGGCCCGGCACGACAGGGGGAGATGGGAGATCAAACTCCTGTTATCTCTGTTGTACAGTCAACTCCTGGCTCGGATTTGAGGAAGGCCCGGCACGACGGGGGGAGGTGGGAGAACAAACTCCTGTTATCTCTGTTGTACAGTCAACTCCTGGCTCGGATCTGAGGGAGGCCCGGCACGACGGGGGGAGGTGGGACATTAAACTCCTGTTATCTCTGTTGTACAGTCAACTCCTGACTCGAATCTGAGGATGGCCCGGCACGACGGGGGGAGATGGGAGATCAAACTCCTGTTATCTCTGTTGTTATCTCTGTTGTACAGTCAACTCCTGGCTCGGATCTGAGGAAGGCCCGGCACGACGGGGGGAGGTGGGAGATTCAACTCCTGTTATCTCTGTTGTTATCTCTGTTGTACAGTCCACTCCTGGCTCGGATCTGAGGGAGGCCCGGCACGACGGGGGGAGGTGGGAGATTAAACTCCTGTTATCTCTGTTGTACAGTCAACTCCTGGCTCGGATCTGAGGGAGGCCCGGCACGACGGGGGGAGGTGGGAGATTAAACTCCTGTTATCTCTGTTGTACAGTCAACTCCTGGCTCGGATCTGAGGAAGGCCCGGCACGACGGGGGGAGATGGGAGATCAAACTCCTGTTATCTCTGTTGTACAGTCAACTCCTGGCTCGGATGTGAGGAAGGCCCGGCACGACGGGGGGAGATGGGAGATCAAACTCCTGTTATCTCTGTTGTACAGTCAACTCCTGACTCGGATCTGAGGATGGCCCGGCACGACGGGGGGAGATGGGAGATCAAACTCCTGTTATCTCTGTTGTTATCTCTGTTGTACAGTCAACTCCTGGCTCGGATCTGAGGAAGGCCCGGCACGACGGGGGGAGGTGGGAGATCAAACTCCTGTTATCTCTGTTGTACAGTCAACTACTGGCTCGGATTTGAGGAAGGCCCGGCACGACGGGGGGAGATGGGAGATCAAACTCCTGTTATCTCTGTTGTTATCTCTGTTGTACAGTCAACTCCTGGCTCGGATCTGAGGATGGCCCGGCATGACAGGGGGAGATGGGAGATCAAACTCCTGTTATCTCTGTTGTTATCTCTGTTGTACAGTCAACTCCTGGCTCGGATGTGAGGAAGGCCCGGCACGACGGGGGGAGATGGGAGATCAAACTCCTGTTATCTCTGTTGTACAGTCAACTCCTGGCTCGGATTTGAGGAAGGCCCGGCACGACGGGGGGAGGTGGGAGAACAAACTCCTGTTATCTCTGTTGTACAGTCAACTCCTGGCTCGGATCTGAGGGAGGCCCGGCACGACGGGGGGAGGTGGGACATTAAACTCCTGTTATCTCTGTTGTACAGTCAACTCCTGACTCGAATCTGAGGATGGCCCGGCACGACGGGGGGAGATGGGAGATCAAACTCCTGTTATCTCTGTTGTTATCTCTGTTGTACAGTCAACTCCTGGCTCGGATCTGAGGAAGGCCCGGCACGACGGGGGGAGGTGGGAGATTCAACTCCTGTTATCTCTGTTGTTATCTCTGTTGTACAGTCCACTCCTGGCTCGGATCTGAGGAGGCCCGGCACGACGGGGGAGGTGGGAGATTAAACTCCTGTTATCTCTGTTGTACAGTCAACTCCTGGCTCGGATCTGAGGAAGGCCCGGCACGACGGGGGGAGATGGGAGATCAAACTCCTGTTATTTCTGTTGTACAGTCAACTCCTGACTCGGATCTGAGGAAGGCCCGGCACGACGGGGGGAGATGGGAGATTAAACTCCTGTTATCTCTGTTGTACAGTCAACTCCTGGCTCGAATCTGAGGAAGGCCCGGCACGACGGGGGAGATGGGAGATCAAACTCCTGTTATCTCTGTTGTACAGTCAACTCTTGGCTCGGATCTGAGGAAGGCCCGGCACGACGGGGGGAGATGGGAGATCAAACTCCAGATATGCTTCTCAGCTTCAATCTTCACAACAAACCAGATAACATGACATCAAATGTGTTTGTTGTAAGTTGAACAGTTTAACTGAGGAGCGATGGTGAACGACCAACAAACATTTCACCAACATCTCAATCAGATTCTCACATCTTACCATGATTGAACAATATTTCAGACTCATAATTAAGAAAATGCAATATACTATTTGATTGGTTCTTACAGCTTGTTTCATTTTTGACACAAGATGTTTTATCCAGTGGAACATCAACAGGGAAAAAGTAATCAACACACATATGGGAAGAGCAGGATGTCATGCTGATTGGAGGTATCTTGGGGGATTTAGGATTGTGATTGGAGGAAGAGCAGGATGTCATGCTGATTGGAGGTATCTTGGGGAATTTGGATGGTGATTTGGTGAAGAGAGAGATGGAATGCTGATTGGAGGTATCTCGGGGATTTGGGATTGTGATTGGAGGAAGATCCGGATGTAACGCTCATTGGAGGTATCTTGGGGGATTTGGGATCGTGATTGGGGGAATAGCGAGATGTATTGCTGATTGGCAGTATCTTGGGGGATTTGGGATCGTGATTGGGTGAATCATTCACACCAGAGGTAGCTGTAGCTATAGGATGAACATGGTGGACGATCCCTATAAGAACAATATCACAACCTTATTGCTGCTGTGCCTTGATAGAACCTTTAGGGACAGATAGGTGGAGACCAACATCACAACCGTATTGCTGCTGTGCCTTGAAGAACCTTTAGGGACAGATAGGTGGAGACCAACATCACAACCGTATTGCTGCTGTGCCTTGAAGAACCTTTAGGGACAGATAGGTGGAGACCAACATCACAACTTTATTGCTGCTGTGCCTTGATGGAGTCTTTAGGGACAGATAGGTGGAGACCAACACCACAACCTTATTGCTGCTGATATCTCAAAGTGCTGTACAGAAACCCAGCCTAAAACCCCAAACAGCAAGCAATGCAGGTGTAGAAGCACGGTGGCTAGGAAAAACTCCCTAGAAAGGCCAAAACCTATGAAGAAACCTAGAGAGGAACCAGGCTATGTGGGGTGGCCAGTCCTCTTCTGGCTGTGCCGGGTGGAGATTATAACAGAACATGGCCAAGATGTTCAAATGTTCATAAATGACCAGCATGGTCGAATAATAATAAGGCAGAACAGTTGAAACTGGAGCAGCAGCACAGTCAGGTGGACTGGGGACAGCAAGGAGTCATCATGTCAGGTAGTCCTGGGGCACGGTCCTAGGGCTCAGGTCCTCCGAGAGAGAGAAAGAAAGAGAGAATTAGAGAGAGCATATGTGGGGTGGCCAGTCCTCTTCTGGCTGTGCCGGGTGGAGATTATAACAGAACATGGCCAAGATGTTCAAATGTTCATAAATGACCAGCATGGTCGAATAATAGTAAGGCAGAAGAGTTGAAACTGGAACCTTTAGGGACAGATAGGTGGAGACCAAAATCACAACCTTATTGCTGCTGTGCCTTGATGGAACCTTTAGGGACAGATAGGTGGAGACCAACATCACAACCTTATTGCTGCTGTGCCTTGATGGAACCTTTAGGGACAGATAGGTGGAGACCAACATCACAACCTTATTGCTGCTGTGCCTTGATGGAACCTTTAGGGACAGATAGGTGGAGACCAACATCACAACCTTATTGCTGCTGTGCCTTGATGGAACCTTTAGGGACAGATAGGTGGAGACCAACATCACAACCTTATTGCTGCTTTGCCTTGATGGAACCTTTAGGGACAGATAGGTGGAGACCAACACCACAACCTTATTGCTGCTGTGCCTTGATAGAACCTTTAGGGACAGATAGGTGGAGACCAACACCACAACCTTATTGCTGCTGTGCCTTGATATAACCTTTAGGGACAGATAGGTGGAGACCAACACCACAACCTTATTGCTGCTTTGCCTTGATGGAACCTTTAGGGACAGATAGGTGGAGACCAACACCACAACCTTATTGCTGCTTTGCCTTGATAGAACCTTTAGGGACAGATAGGTGGAGACCAACATCACAACCTTATTGCTGCTTTGCCTTGATAGAACCTTTAGGGACAGATAGGTGGAGACCAACACCACAACCTTATTGCTGCTGTGCCTTGATATAACCTTTAGGGACAGATAGGTGGAGACCAACACCACAACCTTATTGCTGCTGTGCCTTGATATAACCTTTAGGGACAGATAGGTGAGACCAACATCACAAATTGCTGCTGTGCCTTGATATAACCTTTAGGGACAGATAGGTGGAGACCAACATCACAACCTTATTGCTGCTGTGCCTTGATATAACCTTTAGGGACAGATAGGTGGAGACCAACACCACAACCTTATTGCTGCTGTGCCTTGATATAACCTTTAGGGACAGATAGGTGGAGACCAACATCACAACCTTATTGCTGCTGTGCCTTGATAGAACCTTTAGGGACAGATAGGTGGAGACCAACATCACAACCTTATTGCTGCTGTGCCTTGATGGAACCTTTAGGGACAGATAGGTGGAGACCAACATCACAACCTTATTGCTGCTGTGCCTTGATAGAACCTTTAGGGACAGATAGGTGGAGGGAAAAGATGTGGAGCAAAACAATGGATTAAGAACATGTGTATCTCTTCTGTAATTGTCTTCATACCCTCCCCCAGCCCACACCATCATATACACAGCAGGTAGTCTATAACACTGAGGACCCAGTGGTCTTCATACCCTCCCCCCAGCCCACACCATCATATACACAGCAGGTAGTCTATAACACTGAGGACCCAGTGGTCTTCATACCCTCCCCCCAGCCCACACCATCATATACACAGCAGGTAGTCTATAACACTGAGGACCCAGTGGTCTTCATACCCTCCCCCAGCCCACACCATCATATACACAGCAGGTAGTCTATAACACTGAGGACCCAGTGGTCTTCATACCCTCCCCCAGCCCACACCATCATATACACAGCAGGTAGTCTATAACACTGAGGACCCAGTGGTCTTCATACCCTCCCCCAGCCCACACCATCATATACACAGCAGGTAGTCTATAACACTGAGGACCCAGTGGTCTTCATACCCTCCCCAGCCCACACCATCATATACACAGCAGGTAGTCTATAACACTGAGGACCCAGTGGTCTTCATACCCTCCCCCAGCCCACACCATCATATACACAGCAGGTAGTCTATAACACTGAGGACCCAGTGGTCTTCATACCCTCCCCCAGCCCACACCATCATATACACAGCAGGTAGTCTATAACACTGAGGACCCAGTGGTCTTCATACCCTCCCCCAGCCCACACCATCATATACACAGCAGGTAGTCTATAACACTGAGGACCCAGTGGTCTTCATACCTCCCCCAGCCCACACCATCATATACACAGCAGGTAGTCTATAACACTGAGGACCCAGTGGTCTTCATACCCTCCCCCAGCCCACACCATCATATACACAGCAGGTAGTCTATAACACTGAGGACCCAGTGGTCTTCATACCCTCCCCCCAGCCCACACCATCATATACACAGCAGGTAGTCTATAACACTGAGGACCCAGTGGTCTTCATACCCTCCCCCAGCCCACACCATCATATACACAGCAGGTAGTCTATAACACTGAGGACCCAGTGGTCTTCATACCCTCCCCCAGCCCACACCATCATATACACAGCAGGTAGTCTATAACACTGAGGACCCAGTGGTCTTCATACCCTCCCCCAGCCCACACCATCATATACACAGCAGGTAGTCTATAACACTGAGGACCCAGTGGTCTTCATACCCTCCCCCCAGCCCACACCATCATATACACAGCAGGTAGTCTATAACACTGAGGACCCAGTGGTCTTCATACCCTCCCCCAGCCCACACCATCATATACACAGCAGGTAGTCTATAACACTGAGGACCCAGTGGTCTTCATACCCTCCCCCCCAGCCCACACCATCATATACACAGCAGGTAGTCTATAACACTGAGGACCCAGTGGTCTTCATACCCCTCCCCCAGCCCACACCATCATATACACAGCAGATAGTCTATAACACTGAGGACCCAGTGGTCTTCATACCTCCCCCAGCCCACACCATCATATACACAGCAGGTAGTCTATAACACTGAGGACCCAGTGGTCTTCATACCTCCCCCAGCCCACACCATCATATACACAGCAGGTAGTCTATAACACTGAGGACCCAGTGGTCTTCATACCCTCCCCCAGCCCACACCATCATATACACAGCAGGTAGTCTATAACACTGAGGACCCAGTGGTCTTCATACCCTCCCCCAGCCCACACCATCATATACACAGCAGGTAGTCTATAACACTGAGGACCCAGTGGTCTTCATACCCTCCCCCCAGCCCACACCATCATATACACAGCAGGTAGTCTATAACACTGAGGACCCAGTGGTCTTCATACCCTCCCCCCAGCCCACACCATCATATACACAGCAGGTAGTCTATAACACTGAGGACCCAGTGGACTCCATCCCTCAATCTGTCTGCATCTCTATTTCAGCAGGTCGTCTAGAACACTGACCCAGTGGTCTCTATCCCTCTGTCTGTCTGCTTCTCTATTTCAGCAGGTAGTCTATAACACTGAGGACCCAGTGGTCTCTATCCCTCTTTCTGTCTGCTTCTCTATTTCAGCAGGTAGTCTATAACACTGACCCAGTGGTCTCCATCCCTCTGTCTGTCTGCTTCTCTATTTCAGCAGGTAGTCTATAACACTGAGGACCCAGTGGTCTCTATCCCTCTGTCTGTCTGCATCTCTATTTTAGCAGGTAGTCTATAACACTGACCCAGTGGTCTCCATCCCTCTGTCTGTCTGCATCTCTATTTCAGCAGGTAGTCTAGAACACTGACCCAGTGGTCTCCATCCCTCTGTCTGTCTGCATCTCTATTTCAGCAGGTAGTCTATAACACTGAGGACCCAGTGGTCTCTATCCCTCTGTCTGTCTGCATCTCTATTTTAGCAGGTAGTCTATAACACTGACCCAGCTGTCTCTATCCCTGTCTGTCTGCATCTCTATTTCAGCAGGTAGTCTATAACACTTAGGACCCAGTGGTCTCTATCCCTCTGTCTGTCTGCATCTCTATTTCAGCAGGTAGTCTATAACACTGTGACCCAGTGGTCTCTATCCCTCTGTCTGTCTGCATCTCTATTTTAGCAGGTAGTCTATAACACTGACCCAGCTGTCTCTATCCCTGTCTGTCTGCATCTCTATTTCAGCAGGTAGTCTATAACACTGTGACCCAGTGGTCTCTATCCCTCTGTCTGTCTGCTTCTCTATTTCAGCAGGTAGTCTATAACACTGACCCAGTGGTCTCTATCCCTCTGTCTATCTGCATCTCTATTTCAGCAGGTAGTCTATAACACTGTGACCCAGTGGTCTCTATCCCTCTGTCTATCTGCATCTCTATTTCAGCAGGTAGTCTATAACACTGACCCAGTCGTCTCTATCCCTCTGTCTGTCTGCATCTCTATTTCAGCAGGTAGTCTATAACACTGACCCAGTGGTCTCTATCCCTCTGTCTGTCTGCATCTCTATTTCAGCAGGTAGTCTATAACACTGACCCAGTGGTCTCTATCCCTCTGTCTGTCTGCATCTCTATTTCAGCAGGTAGTCTATAACACTGTGACCCAGTGGTCTCTATCCCTCTGTCTATCTGCATCTCTATTTCAGCAGGTAGTCTATAACACTGAGGACCCAGTGGTCTCTATCCCTCTGTCTGTCTGCATCTCTATTTCAGCAGGTAGTCTATAACACTGACCCAGTGGTCTCCATCCCTCTGTCTGTCTGCATCTCTATTTCAGCAGGTAGTCTATAACACTGACCCAGTGGTCTCCATCCCTCTGTCTGTCTGCATCTCTATTTCAGCAGGTAGTCTATAACACTGACCCAGTGGTCTCCATCCCTCTGTCTGTCTGCATCTCTATTTCAGCAGGTAGTCTAGAACACTGACCCAGTGGTCTCTATCCCTCTGTCTGTCTGCATCTCTATTTCAGCAGGTAGTCTATAACACTGTGACCCAGTGGTCTCTATCCCTCTGTCTGTCTGCATCTCTATTTCAGCAGGTAGTCTATAACACTGACCCAGTGGTCTCTATCCCTCTATCCCTCTGTCTGTCTGCATTGAAATGAAATGGGGTGTAAAGAAGCCTATGAGTTTAATGAATGATGACCAGCCTCTGGCTTCCTATTGTTGATGCACACACAAACACAGTATTTCTCTCAATATCTCACCTTATCCCCTATCACTTGTTCCTTTCTCTCTATCTATCTATCTATCTATCTATCTATCTATCTATCTATCTATCTATCTATCTATCTATCTATCTATCTATCTATCTATCTATCTATCTATCTATCTCTCTCTCTCTCTCTCTCTCTCTCTCTGTCTCTCTGTCTCTCTGTCTCTCTGTCTCACTCTCTGTCTCACTCTCTGTCTCACTCTCTGTCTCTCTGTCTCTCTGTCTCACTCTCTGTCTCTCTGTCTCTCTGTCTCTCTCTCTCTCTCTCACTCTCTGTCTCTGTCTATCTCTCTCTCTCTCTCACTCTCTGTCTGGATGCAATTAGTATGCTGTGCTGTGCGGGCTGCTGTGTGCATAGCTGCAGGGAGATAAATTCATTGATATTTGGGTGGTGGAGAGAGGTAGCGACAGTTCCACTCCAACGGACACACTTATACACGTTGACCCACTTTTGAAGCTGAGTCACTGTCAAACGGAGGCTGCAAATCAGGAAGTGCTCAAGTCAAGTCAATGTCACTTGAGGCCCAATTCAATCAAAGTGCTAACCGGGAGTTTCTGGAATAATGCAAAACAAAGCTTGCCATGGCATCAGGCATGCTTATACATTTGAGTCTGTAAACATTGTTTTGTTACGACCATGAATCAAAAATGTATATCCCAGTGTAGTGGGATAAAGCTGTTGTTTTGTATTTTCATCAAAACCCAGTTGAGTGGTTTTGATTGATTAGGACCCCTTTAGTCAGTAAAATGGACTCAATCGTTTATCAAAACACAATGAAACAATAGTGTCCTCTTTTATACGAGTATTGTCCACATACAATAAATCATGGATTTCAAATACCTTGATACCCATAGGAGGGAGATTTGTGAAAGACAGGGGAAATCGCTCCAGTGAATTGGGTATTTTCAGCAGAAAGAGGTCATCTCTAACCCAGGGGAGGGGGCACCAGCTGGCTGGAGGCGTTGGACACCGAAGTAAAGGAACTGGTATTAATGTCTCTGTATTTCATCATCAGCCAATGAGGAGCTAAGTGTCCCCTCTCCCTCTCCCTCTCTACCTGAACCCACACAGCACACAAAATAATACTAAAGTATTATGTTATAGCATCACCCTCAGTTAAATAAAGGTTCAATTAAAACAATTATAATAATAACTCAAATAAAAAAGGTTAAGGTTAATTTTGAATGAACTGCAATGAATGTCAGGTTGTTACAATTAATAAAAGTAAATTCCCCAATTTATGGATGCACATTTTTCTCACACTTACCCATCGCCTTTAACACAAAAACCTCATTTATTGATGGATGGGGGCTATTTAAACGTTTGTGAGGCATAATTGTGTCTTTTTACCCCAAGGTAACCTCGTAAAGAGGATTTCCCAGATGGATGGAGGGTGTTATAATAAAATTCATGGTAGCAGATTATTCATCCAATATCCCACTATTATTTCATTTGTCAAGAGGCTCTCATTTGCAGGAGAAGTTTTGTAAGCAACACCAAAATAAGTCATTTAACATTTCAGTAACAGTTCCTGAAAACAGACCTACAGCTTGTACAACTTTGGGGCAATTTCAATATTAAGGCAGAAGAGTACCCTCATTTATGCCTTAAATCCTTAAATCTGATAAATGAGGGTTATTAGAAAGCTCTGTGGAGAGAGAGGGAAAGAGAGAGAGAGGAGGGAGGGTGAGAGGACTGAAGAGTTTGTCCTCCCCAAATCAGATTTGCCCCAGGCTCTAAATATAGCACTGGCGATATCAGGACACCTCCCTAGAGGAACCAGCTTTCCTACCATACTGAGGGTATCCTAAATTATTAGATTTTTGTTAATGCAAGTGACAAATTGCCCTGGATTGTGTGTGTGTGTGTGTGTGTGTGTGTGTGTGTGTGTGTGTGTGTGTGTGTGTGTGTGTGTGTGTGTGTGTGTGTGTGTGTGTGTGTGTGTGTGTGTGTGTGTGTGTGTGTGTGTGTGTGTGTGTGTGTGTGTGTGTGTGTGTGTGTGTGTCTCCAAATGTGTGGCTCTGCACTGGGTGACACACTTTGTTTTTACTGCACAACAGTTCCAATCATTTTCATTGTGAAGGAATTTGGTTATAAAAAAGACAATATTTGGCCTAGGCAAATACTTACGCTCAATACTGATGCTCAATACTTACGCATTTGTATTTAATTTATGGATTATTATAAATGGTTATAACAACTACTACTCAAACAGCATACAGAAATATATATCAAATGTGTGGGCTTGGAGCCAGAAAGGAAGAGAGA
>NW_027039653.1:0-8604 GCF_034236695.1 Oncorhynchus nerka | reverse complement strand
ACTGACCCAGTGGTATCCATCCCTCTGTCTGTCTGCATCTCTATTGCTCTTTATATTCCATTTCTAAAATGGCTGCACCCCATTCGTTTGCTTGTCCGCAAAGTTCTTCATTCCAGTTTTAGACACCCATTGCTCTCTGTCTTGTTCTATGTTCGCTCTAGGACAGGGATGGGCAACTGTCGGGGTCTCAGTCGGGGTCTCAACTTACTGTTGAGAGTTGGAATAGTAGAATACACAAGGTGTCATTTTGAAATGTGGTTGTGCATCAACAGTTTTTCTCTTGTGATGTCAGTCACTGATAGTCACTCAATTAGCCACATCAGCTAACATTTGTTCGATGGGTAAGTTAGTCTAGCGGCCAGCTATCTAAACTTGATATCATAGTGGAATTACTGACTGGGTGCCCCCATTGATTTTGTTAGTCAGTCTCACTCAGACATCATATTACAAACTTCAAGCATTTCTCTCCACCCTATGGCAAAATGTGTAGAATTCAGAATTCCTTTCCACCCTGTCTCAAAATGAGTAGAATTGCATGAATTTAGTCATAAAATGGCAAAAACCTATCTCCTCCCGTTCCAATTTGTAATGTGTGTGACAGCGATGAGCCGGTGCTGTGATTAAATCTATCCTACTAGGATGGAGGCCTTGGAGCTGATATGAATGTCTTTAATATGAGATGTAAAGATGGCCCATATTACCACTAAAGGAGATTGAATTAAAACACATATGATCTAGATATTTATCATTCACTTCCTCAATTACAATGACAGTTATAATAATATAGGCTGTGAGTGGATAGCGGATACGTCTCTAGGAAACTTTAATCAACACTTTGCAACACTTAGAGATGCTCTTCATCCACAAAGGTTCCTGTCATTCTGTTTCTGTTTCTTTTCAAAACATGTCTTCAATCCCATCACTTTGGACCAATGTTCAAAACTGGATGCTTGCTGCACAAGCTTTGGTGACTTTAATATAAAATTAATTGAAAACAGTAATGGAGAACCTCCATGTCCAATTCAACTGACTGGAATTGTCGAGGTGGCAGGCAGGGGAGGAGAGGAACAGTGGGGTTATGTGAGGATGCCAGACCGCTGCATGGATGATGGGAGGAATGTCGAGGTTCAGGGGGTATAGACACCCACAGCTCTCTGAACAGTGGATCCTGATTAGGCCTCCCCATGCAGTCGACTGGGAGATGTGTGGCAGATTGTATCTCGACACACAGAAGTATGGCAGCTGAGCGTATGTGTTATAATGTGTTACTGTGTGTGTGTGTGTGTGTGTGTGTGTGTGTGTGTGTGTGTGTGTGTGCTATTATGTATGTGTTTGTGCTATTCTGTATGTGTGTGTGCAAATCTGTGTGTGTGTGTGTTATAATGTGATACTGTGTGTGTGTGTTATAATGTGATACTGTGTGTGTGTGTGTGTGTTATAATGTGATACTGTGTGTGTGTGTTGTAATGTGATACTGTGTGTGTGTGTGTGTTATAATGTGATACTGTGTGTGTGTTATAATGTGATACTGTGCGTGTGTGTGTGTGTTTGTGTTTGTGTGTGTGTGTGTGTGTGCTATTCTGTGTCTTTTTATTTTTATATTATTTTTATTTCACCTTTATCTAACCAGGTAGAGGCAAGTAGAGGCAAAATAATTACAATTTTGCATTAAAACTGGAGTGATAGATGTGCAGATGATCATATGCAAGTAGAGATACTGGGGTGCAAAAGAGCAAGAAGATAAATAACAATATGGGGATGAGGTAGTTGGGTGTGCTATTTACAGATTGGCTATGTACAGGTACAGTGATCGGTAAGCTGCTCTGACACCTGATGCTTAAAGTTAGAGAGGGAGATACAGTATAAGTCTCCAGCTTCAGTGATTCTTGCAATTTGTTCCAATCATTGGTAGCAGAGAACTGGAAGGAAAGGCAGCCAAAGGAAGTGTTGGCTTTGGGGATGACCAGTGAAATATACCTGCTGGAGTGCGTGCTACGGGTGGGTATTGCTATGGTGACCAGTGAGCTGAGATAAGGTGGGCATTTACCTAGCAAAGACTTATAGATGACCTGGAGCCAGTGGGTTTGGCGACAAATATGTAGCGAGGGCAGGCCAACGAGAGCATACAGGTCGCAGTAGTGGATAGTATATGGGGCTTTGGTGACAAAACGGATGGCACTGTGATAGACTGCATCCAGTTTTCTTAGTAGAGTGTTGGAGGCTATTTTGTAAATGACTTCGCCGAAGATAAGGATCGGTAGGATAGTCAGTTTTACGAGTGTATGCTTGGCAGCATGAGTGAAGCAGGCTTTGTTGCGAAATAGGAAGCCGATTCTAGATTTTGGATTGGAGATGCTTAATGTGAGGGACACCGTACCTTCTCCATTATGCAATCTGGCTTACGAGCTGGTCATGGGTGCACCTCAGCCATGCTCAAGGTCCTAAACAATATCATAGCCGCCATCGATAAAAGACAGTACTGTTAAGCCGACTTCATCGACCTGGCCAAGGCTTTCGACCGTGTCAATCACCACATTCTTATCAGCAGACTCAATAGCCTTGGTTTCTCAAATGACTGCCTTGCCTGGTTCACCAACTACTTCTCAGATAGAGTTCAATGTGTCAAATCGTGCCTGTTGTCCGGACCTCTGGCAGTCTCTATGTTTCTGGAAATGTGGATTTTTAAAAGTAGAAGCTCGAATTGTTTGGGCACAGACCTGGATAGTATGACAGAACACTGCAGGCTATCTCTGCAGTAGATTGCAACTCCACCCCCTTCGGCAGTTTTTTCTTGTCGGAAAATGTTGTAGTTGGGGATGGAAATTTCTGAATTTTTTGTGGCCTTCCAAAGCCAGGATTCTGACATGGCTAGGACATGTGGGTTTGGTGAAGTGTGCTAAAGCAGTGAATAAAACAAACTTATGGAGGAGGCTTCTAATGTTAACATGCATGAAACCAAGGCTTTTACAGTTACAGAAGTCAACAAATGAGAGCGCCTGGGGAATGGGAGTGGTGCTGGGGGCTGCAGGGCCTGGGTTAACCTCTACATCACCAGAGGAACAGAGGAGGAGTAGGATAAGGGTAGAGCTAAAGATTATACGAACTGGTCGTCTAGTGCGTTCGGGAACAGAGAGTAAAAGGAGCAGATTTCTGGGCGTGGAAGTATAGATTTGTGTGTGTGTGTGTGTGTGTGTACCTTCCTCTCTCACAGTGTGTGCCTTCCTCTCTCACTTCCTCTCTCACTTCCTCTCTCATCTGTGTGGGTCTCTCTTACTTGTTCACCCTTTAACATTGTCCTCTCCTATTCCAGTTTAGATGAGTTTCATTCTTCACTCTGTCCATTTTCCATTCAGCAGGAGGTATTCGTGAGAGCATTGAAATGAAATGGGGTGTAAAGAAGCCTATGAGTTTAATGAATGATGACCAGCCTCTGGCTTCCTATTGTTGATGCACACACAAACACAGTATTTCTCTCAATATCTCACCTTATCCCCTATCACTTGTTCCTCTCTCTCTCTCTCTCTCTCTCTCTCTCTCTCTCTCTCTCTCTCTCTCTCTCTCTCTCTCTCTCTCTCTCTCTCTCTCTCTCTCTGTCTCTCTCTGTCTCTCTCTGTCTGGATGCAATTAGTATGCTGTGCGGGCTGCTGTGTGCATAGCTGCAGGGAGATAAATTAATTGATATTTGGGTGGTGGAGAGAGGTAGCGACAGTTCCACTCCAACGGACACACTTATACACGTTGACCCACTTTTGAAGCTGAGTCACTGTCAAACGGAGGCTGCAAATCAGGAAGCGCTCAAGAGAAGTCAAGCCAAGAGAAGTCAAGCCAAGAGAAGTCAAGTCAAGAGAAGCCAAGTCAAGAGAAGTCAAGCCAAGAGAAGTCAAGTCAAGAGAAGTCAAGTCAAGAGAAGTCAAGTCAAGAGAAGTCAAGCCAAGAGAAGTCAAGTCAAGAGAAGTCAAGTCAAGAGAAGTCAAGCCAAGAGAAGTCAAGCCAAGAGAAGTCAAGTCAAGAGAAGTCAAGTCAAGAGAAGTCAAGTCAAGAGAAGTCAAGTCAAGAGAAGTCAAGCCAAGAGAAGTCAAGCCAAGAGAAGTCAAGCCAAGAGAAGTCAAGCCAAGTCAATGTCACTTGAGGCCCAATTCAATCAAAGTGCTAACCGGGAGTTTCTGGAATAATGCAAAACAAAGCTTGCCATGGCATCAGGCATGCTTATACATTTGAGTCTGTAAACATTGTTTTGTTACGACCATGAATCAAAAATGTATATCCCAGTGTAGTGGGATAAAGCTGTTGTTTTGTATTTTCATCAAAACCCAGTTGAGTGGTTTTGATTGATTAGGACCCCTTTAGTCAGTAAAATGGACTCAATCGTTTATCAAAACACAATGAAACAATAGTGTCCTCTTTTATACGAGTATTGTCCACATACAATAAATCATGGATTTCAAATACCTTGGTACCCATAGGAGGGAGATTTGTGAAAGACAGGGGAAATCGCTCCAGTGAATTGGGTATTTTCAGCAGAAAGAGGTCATCTCTAACCCAGGGGAGGGGGCACCAGCTGGCTGGAGGCGTTGGACACAGAAGTAAAGGAACTGGTATTAATGTCTCTGTATTTCATCATCAGCCAATGAGGAGCTAAGTGTCCCCTCTAAGTGTCCCCTCTCCCTCTCCCTCTCCCTCTCTACATGAACCCACACAGCACACAAAATAATACTAAAGTATTATGTTATAGCATCACCCTCAGTTAAATAAAGGTTAAATTAAAACAATTATAATAATAACTCAAATAAAAAAGGTTAAGGTTAATTTTGAATGAACTGCAATGAATGTCAGGTTGTTACAATTACAGTTTTTTCCGATTGCTAAACGACAGTGGGCACAACTGGAGTCACATGTGCAAAACTCTAACTACAGTCTGCACCACCAACAGTCACCTGAGCTAAACAGTTCACATCACCTGCAAAACTCATTCCAAGCAACACAACTCTTAACACATGGCTCAAAACACGCTCAGTGCAGCCAAACACTATGCACAACCCTCACTGAGATAACACACACTGTCACTCAGAACACACTGAGAGTAAAAACACTAGCAGGCTTTGGGTCCTGTTGTAAAAATATATTTTACAGTCAAACTTACTGTAATATATATCTGTGTAAATATTCTATAATTGCAATACAAAATAGATTCCTGTAATGTTTTCATTTACTGTAAGGATGTAACTCTCACCTGTTTGCATGATGGAAAATTCGCATTACAGATGCCACTGGATCTTTGCAGATTGGGTTGCACCCTCAACCCTGCCTCTCTCAATGAGAGACCATGGTTCACGACATGGTCTATAAGTGTAGCCCTTATTTCATCTGAAATAACAGCTCTTTGTCTTCTTTGTCTTCCTCCACGCATCCGCCCTCTCCCTGCCACCCTTCTCCCTCCACGAACCCATCTTCCTTGTTCCATTTCCAAAATGAGTCTTTCTGAGCTCTACCTATATATATATATATATATATGTGTGTGTGTTCACTAACAAGTCTAAAACAAGACACCTGCTTAGCCTTTCAGCTGAAATTGCAATCAGCAGTGTTTGAAAGGCACAAGGCTGAAATCTATTCCGTTTTGAATGTGTGGTTCACAGTTTTGACAGCAGTGTGTTAGCATTTGAACAAAGTGCTGTAAATCCACAGTGTTGTGCAGGTTGTGGTTAAAGTCATGGGATAAGTGTGTAGAGTTTTGAAAACTGTGTTCAAGCAATGAAAAAGGAACTAGAGTTTGGTCCACATGAACTGCTGCTGTGCAGACTGTAGTTAGAGTTTGGTCCACATGAACTGCTGCTGTGCAGACTGTAGTTAGAGTTTGGTCCACATGAACTGCTGCTGTTCAGACTGTAGTTAGAGTTTGGTCCACATGAACTACTGCTGTGCAGACTGTAGTTAGAGTTTGGTCCACATGAACTACTGCTGTTCAGACTGTAGTTAGAGTTTGGTCCACATGAACTGCTGCTGTGCAGACTGTAGTTAGAGTTTGGTCCACATGAACTGCTGCTGTGCAGACTGTAGTTAGAGTTTGGTCCACATGAACTACTGCTGTGCAGACTGTAGTTAGAGTTTGGTCCACATGAACTACTGCTGTTCAGACTGTAGTTAGAGTTTGGTCCACATGAACTGCTGCTGTGCAGACTGTAGTTAGAGTTTGGTCCACATGAACTACTGCTGTTCAGACTGTAGTTAGAGTTTGGTCCACATGAACTGCTGCTGTGCAGACTGTAGTTAGAGTTTTCCACATGAACTACTGCTGTTCAGACTGTAGTTGAGTTTAGTCCACATGAACTACTGCTGTTCAGACTGTAGTTAGAGTTTGGTCCACATGAACTGCTGTTCAGACTCAGTTAGAGTTTGGTCCACAGAACTACTGCTGTGCAGACTGTAGAGTTTGGTCCCATGAACTGCTGCTGTGCAGACTGTAGTTAGAGTTTGGTCCACATGAACTACTGCTGTTCAGACTGTAGTTAGGAGTTTGGTCACATGAACTGCTGCTGTGCAGACTGTAGTTAGAGTTTGGTCCACATGAACTGCTGCTGTGCAGACTGTAGTTAGAGTTTGGTCCACATGAACTACTGCTGTGCAGACTGTAGTTAGAGTTTGGTCCACATGAACTGCTGCTGTGCAGACTGTAGTTAGAGTTTGGTCCACATGAACTACTGCTGTTCAGACTGTAGTTAGAGTTTGGTCCACATGAACTGCTGCTGTGCAGACTGTAGTTAGAGTTTGGTCCACATGAACTGCTGCTGTGCAGACTGTAGTTAGAGTTTGGTCCACATGAACTGCTGCTGTGCAGACTGTAGTTAGAGTTTGGTCCACATGAACTGCTGCTGTGCAGACTGTAGTTAGAGTTTGGTCCACATGAACTGCTGCTGTGCAGACTGTAGTTAGAGTTTGGTCCACATGAACTGCTGCTGTGCTGACTGTAGTTAGAGTTTGGTCCACATGAACTGCTGCTGTGCAGACTGTAGTTAGAGTTTGGTCCACATGAACTGCTGCTATGCAGACTGTAGTTAGAGTTTGGTCCACATGAACTGCTGCTGTGCAGACTGTAGTTAGAGTTTGGTCACATGAACTGCTGCTGTGCAGACTGTAGTTAGAGTTTGGTCCACATGAACTACTGCTGTTCAGACTGTAGTTAGAGTCCCACATGAACTGCTGCTGTGCAGACTGTAGTTAGAGTTTGGTCCACATGAACTGCTGCTGTGCAGACTGTAGTTAGAGTTTGGTCCCACATGAACTGCTGCTGTGCAGACTGTAGTTGAGTTTGGTCCACATGAACTACTGCTGTGCAGACTGTAGTTAGAGTTTGGTCCACATGAACTGCTGCTGTGCAGACTGTAGTTAGAGTTTGGTCCACATGAACTGCTGCTGTGCAGACTGTAGTTAGAGTTTGGTCCACATGAACTACTGCTGTGCAGACTGTAGTTAGAGTTTGGTCCACATGAACTGCTGCTGTGCAGACTGTAGTTAGAGTTTGGTCCACATGAACTACTGCTGTGCAGACTGTAGTTAGAGTTTGGTCCACATGAACTGCTGCTGTGCAGACTGTAGTTAGAGTTTGGTCCACATGAACTGCTGCTGTGCAGACTGTAGTTAGAGTTTGGTCCACATGAACTGCTGCTGTGCAGACTGTAGTTAGAGTTTTGCACATGTGACTCCAGTTGTTTCCACTGTCGTTTAGCAATCGGAAAAAACTGTAATAAAAGTAAATTCCCCAATTTATGGATGCACATTTTTCTCACACTTACCCATCGCCCTTAACACAAAAACCTCATTTATTGATGGATGGGGTTATTTAAACGTTTGTGAGGCATACTTGTGTCTTTTTACCCCGAGGTAACCTCGTAAAGAGGATTTCCCAGATGGATGGAGGGTGTTATAATAAAATTCATGGTAGCAGATTATTCATCCAATATCCCACTATTATTTCATTTGTCAAGAGGCTCTCATTTGCAGGAGAAGTTTTGTAAGCAACACCAAAATAAGTAATTTAACATTTCAGTAACAGTTCCTGAAAACAGACCTACAGCTTGTACAACTTTGGGGCAATTTCAATATTAAGGTAGAAGAGTACCCTCATTTATGCCTTAAATCCTTAAATCTGATAAATGAGGGTTATTAGAAAGCTCTGTGGAGAGAGAGAGAGGGAAAGAGAGAGAGAGGAGGGAGGGTGAGAGGACTGAAGAGTTTGTCCTCCCCAAATCAGATTTGCCCCAGGCTCTAAATATAGCACTGGCGATATCAGGACACCTCCCTAGAGGAACCAGCTTTCCTACCATACTGAGGGTATCCTAAATTATTAGAGTTTTGTTAATGCAAGTGACAAATTGCCCTGGATTGTGTGTGTGTGTGTGTGTGTGTGTGTGTGTGTGTGTGTGTGTGTGTGTCTCCAAATGTGTGGCTCTACACTGGGTGACACAATTATACTTTGTTTTTACTGCACAACAGTTCCAATAATTTTCATTGTGAAGGAATTTGGTTATAAAAAAGACAATATTTGGCCTAGGCAAATACTTATGCTCAATACTGATGCTCAATACTGAGATGCTCAGAGAAGAGAGA
>NW_027039652.1:0-84214 GCF_034236695.1 Oncorhynchus nerka | reverse complement strand
GGTAATATTATAGTAGTAATATAATGGTAATATTATAGTAGTAATATAATGGTAATATTATAGTAGTAATATAATGGTAATATTATAGTAGTAATATAATGGTAATATTATAGTAGTAGTAATATAATGACATATCCAGGACGACTAGTCAACATATAAAACTACGGGTCTGATCAGTTGCTGTTCTGATCAGTTGCTGTCTGATCAGTCTGTCTGTCTGGTCTGTCTGGTTCTGTCTGGTTCTGACTGGTTCTGTCTGTCTGGTTCTGACTGGTTCTGTCTGCTTCTGGTTCCTGTCTGCTTCTGGTTCTGACTGGTTCTGTCTGGTTCTGGTTCTGACTGGTTCTGGTTCTGACTGGTTCTGCCCACCGCTGAGCCCGTCTTCTCATAATGTCTGGAGACCCATCTCTTCTTCAAACAGTCAGTCATGTAAATATGCAACAGGTTGGTAACTTGTGTCTGGAGACTGATCTCTTCTTCTGTCGGGCTAATTAATGTATCTGCTCTCTTTCCTGTCCCCAGTTACCGTCCCTACACCTACAGTCACTTCGCCCTCCCACAACCCCCTGCTTCCACGGACGCCTGCGACAGCGACTACACCCCGGACGCCGCGCCCGCCCACCTCCAACTCCGGCGTCGCCGAAGGTTACACCAGCGACCTGAACTACGACTCGAACCCTTCCCCTCACCCCCACCCTCGCAGCCAGTACCTGTCAGCGGAGGAGAACTGTAGAGAGCTGCCCCCTCCCCCTATACGGAGCGCTCCTACTCTCACCACCTCTACCCTCGCCCCCATCACCCTGCACAGACTCCTCCTGAAACCCTCGCTGTACATAACAATTGTTGATATTGTGTTTCTAAAAAGAGGAGGAGGAGAGGAGGCTGCTGAGGGATGTACAGAACATATGAACAGAGAAACAGGAAGCTCGGGGTGGAAGAAAGAGCTCCGGGAACATTTTGTACATTTTAAAAATAGAAAAAAGCATATCTATATATTTTCTATACAGCGTTTACTGGATACGCCGTAGAGGGTTTGTATTCAAACATTTGTACATTTATTTTTATTTTTTAAGAAAACGTTTTATTAAAACCATCACAAACATGATAAGTTGCCTTAAATCCAGAAGATACAAACAGTTGTCTGTTTTCACGAGGCTGGAAGAACATTTAAAACACGTAGATGGAACTATCTGACGCTAAATAACCGTGACAACGCTCCGGAACAAGGAGAGGGAGAGGCAGGATGACGCCCCTGGAGGTGAAAGACAGCTACTGCACTAAGGCACTCTGCAGCCTGGGCAGCCGTTTTGTAGTGGATCAGTGATCCTCCATAGTAACCAGTCAGCTGGTTTCCATAGTAACAGAAAATAAGGTGTACTGAGTGATTTTTCCAGGACTTCCTGTCTGCCTATATTGCTTCAACTAGGTACTACATATTATACAAGCTCCTTATTCATCTAACGGGTACATAAAGAACCTCTGACCCGACCCAGGGCCCCTCGTCACTACCACAACACTCCTGACCCGACCCGGGGCCCTCGTCACTACCACAACACTCCTGACCCGACCCGGGGCCTCGTCACTACCACAACACTCCTGACCCGACCCGGGGCCCCTGTCACTTACTACCACAACACTCCTGACCCACCAGGGCCTCGTCACTACTACAACACTCCTGACCCGACCCGGGGCCCTGTCACTTACTACAACACTCCTGACCCAACCCAGGGCCCCTCGTCACTACTACAACACTCCTGACCCAACCCAGGGCCCTCGTCACTACTACAACACTCCTGACCGACCCGGGCCCTCGTCACTACTACAACACTCCTGACCCGACCGGGGCCCTCGTCACTACTACCACAACACTCCTGACCCACACCGGGGCCCCTCGGTCACTACCACAACACTCCTGACCCGACCCAGGGCCCCTCGTCACTACTACAACACTCCTGACCCGACCCGGGGCCCCTCGTCACTACTACAACACTCCTGACCCAACCCAGGGCCCCTCGGCCTACTACAACACTCCTGACCCAACCCAGGGCCCCTCGTCACTACTACAACACTCCTGACCCGACCCGGGGCCCCTGTCACTACTACAACACTCCTGACCCGACCCGGGGCCCTCGTCACTACCACAACACTCCTGACCCGACCCGGGGCCCTCGTCAATACCACAACACTCCTGGACCCGACCCATAGGTCCAGGAAGGGGTGGGGTACAGAGGTCGAGTCAGGGTTCACAGAAGGTCAGAAAGACAACGTCATCACGCTGTCTGTTGTGTGATGGGGAAACTGGATTCATGAGGTTATTACTGCACAATATTCAACCAAAATCTATGTTCTGTCATTTGAGGTTATTTTATATTTTTCTGTAAGTTTTTGTTTTAATTAAATGCCAGACTGCAACTGAAGATTATCTTTACCCAGAACACATCTGTTACTGAGGGGGGTCATGTATCCTGCTCAGGGATGAGAGACCCAGAACACATCTGGTACTGGGGGGTCATGTATCCTGTCAGGATGAGAGACCCAGAACACATCTGTTACTGGGGGGGCATTTATCCTGTCAGGATGAGAGACCCAGAACACATCTGTTACTGGGGGGGTCATGTAATCCTGCTCAGATGAGAGACCCAGAACACATCTGGGGGGGTCATTTATCCTGTCAGGATGAGACCCAGAACACATCTGTTACTGAGGGGGGTCATCTATCTTACGCTGAGAGACCCTGAGGCACATCTGGTTCACCTGGGGGTCATTATCCTGCCTCCAAGGGAAACCCAGAACCTCCATCTTCCCCGGGGAAACTGTATCCATCTCCCCCCGAGGGAAACTTCTCCATCTTCCCCGAGGGAAACTTATCCTCCATCTCCAAGGGAAACTTCTCCATCCCCAGAACACATCTGGGGAAACTTCTCCATCTTCCCGAGGGAAACTTCTCCTCCATCTCCCCCCAAGGAAACTTCTCCATCTCCCCCCTGAGGAAACTTCTCCCTCCATCTCCCCCGAGGGAAACTTCTCCTCCTCCATCTCCCCCGGGAGGGAAACTTCTCTCCATCTTCCCGAGGGAAACTTCTCCTCCTCCATCTTCCCCCCGAGGGAAATCCTCCATCTTCCCCCCCCGAGGGAAAACTTCTCCATCTTCCCCGAGGGAAACTTCCATCTTCCCGAAACTTCTCCATCTTCCCCGAGGGAAACTTCTCTCCATCTTCCCCCGAGAAACTTCTCCTCCATCTTCCCGAGGGAAACTTCTCCTCCATCTTCCCGAGGGAAACTTTCTCCTCCATCTCCATCTCGAGGGAAACTTCCATCTTCCCGAGGGAAACTTCTCCTCCATCTCCCTTCCCCCCCGAGGGAAACTTCTCCATCTTCCCCGAGGGAAACTTCTCCTCCATCTTCCCCCGAGGGAAACTTCTCCATCTTCCCCGAGGGAAACTTCTCCTCCATCTTCCCCCCGAGGGAAACTTCTCCTCCATCTTCCCCCGAGGGAAACTTCTCCTCCATCTCCCGAGGAAACTTCTCCTCCATCTTCCCCCCGAGGGAAACTTCTCCTCCATCTTCCCTGAAAACCTCCATCTTCCCCCCCGAGGGAAACTTCCATCTTCCCCCGAGGGAAACCCCTCCATCTTCCCCCCGAGGGAAACTTCTCCTCCATCTTCCCCCCGAGGGAAACCTCTCCATCTTCCCCCGAGGAAACTTCTCCTCCATCTTCCCTCCATCTTCCCCAGAGGAAACTTCTCCTCCATCTTCCCCCGAGGGAAACTTCTCCTCCATCTTCCCGAGGGAAACTTCTCTCCATCTTCCCCCGAGGGAAACTTCTCCTCCATCTTCCCCCGAGGAAACTTCTCCTCCATCTTCCCCCGAGGGAAACTTCTCCCTCCATCTTCCCCCGAGGGAAACTTCTCCATCTTCCCCCGAGGGAAACTTCTCCTCCATCTTCCCCCCGAGGAAACTTCTCCTCCATCTTCCCCGAGGGAAACTTCTCCACAGAGGACTAGTTATTGTACCTGATCAGTTCTTCTCCATTTAGTTGGTTTTTTAAATATTTTTGTACCACATAGTGTATATTATCGTATTTATAAGCTATAAAGAATAACATTGTATATCTATTCATTGAATTCTTGCAGTACTTTGTCATTCCGTCTTTCAATATATGCCTCATTTTATTTTTTTTCTACGATGTGTCGGACAGTCCAAACCACCACAATCTTAGACAATATCAACAATCCTTTCGTAATGTCCTGTCTGTCTCGTTCTCTGTCCCGTCTCTGTCCCGTCTGTCCTGTCTGTCTCCTCTGTCCTGTCTGTCTCCTCTGTCCTGTCTGTCTCCTCTGTCCTGTCTGTCTCCTCTGTCCTGTCTGTCTCCTCTGTCCTGTCTGTCTCCTCTGTCCCGTCTGTCTCCTCTGTCCTGTCCTGTCTGTCTCTGTCCTGTCTGTCTCCTCTGTCTCTGTCCTGTCTGTCTCCTCTGTCCTGTCTGTCTGTCTGTCTCTGTCTCTGTCCTGTCTGTCTCCTCTGTCTCTGTCCTGTCTGTCTCCTCTGTCCTGTCTGTCTCCTCTGTCCTTCTGTCTCCTCTGTCTGTCTGTCTCTCTGTCCTGTCTGTCTCCTCTGTCCTGTCTGTCTCCTCTGTCCTGTCTGTCTCCTCTGTCTCTGTCCTCCTCTGTCTCTGTCTCTCTGTCTCTCTGTCTCTGTCCTGTCTGTCTCCTCTGTCTCTGTCTGTCTCCCTGTCTGTCTCCTCTGTCTGTCTGTCTCTGTCTGTCTGTCTCCTCTGTCTTTGTCCTGTCTGTCTCCTCTGTCCCGTCTGTCTCTGTCCTGTCTCAAACTGAAAGACTGTCGGGGGGAAAAGGGATCCTTGTTTAAACTGGGTTGGTCTTTTCTCTCCCTGTTTATCCAATCAGGGCTGTGGGACATTTCAGACTGAAACTGAGGACGAGATAAAGCTGTCATCCTCTCAGAACATTCACATACCTCAAAACGTCCGTCTTTCAGAACATTCACACATACCTCAAAACGTCCATCTTTGTCTTTTTGTTGTCCAATGGGCAGGCCAACTTTCAATATAGACTGTGGAAGGACAGTGCAGGGTCCTGGTTCTCTCGATCTTCTCTGCTACTTCTGTTACAGCTATGTATCTTGATCAAAATGGCCGTCTTCTATCCAGACCCAGACACACTGGTGGTTGTGGAGAGGGAGGATATGATGTCAGAGGTTCCTGATGTACACATGGTGGTTGTGGAGAGGGAGGATATGATGTCAGAGGTTCCTGATGTACACATGGTGGTTGTGGTCAGAGGTTCCTGAGGATATGATGTCAGAGGGTCCTGATGTACACATGGTGGTTGTGGAGAGGGAGGATATGATGTCAGAGGTTCCTGATGTACACATGGTGGTTGTGGAGAGAGGGAGGATATGATGTCAGAGGTTCCTGATGTACACATGGTGGTTGTGGAGAGGAGGATATGATGTCAGAGGTTCCTGATGTACACATGGTGGTTGTGGAGAGGGAGGATATGATGTCAGAGGTTCCTGATGTACACATGGTGGTTGTGGAGAGGAGGGATATGATGTCAGAGGTTCCTGATGTACACATGGTGGTTGTGGAGAGGGAGGATATGATGTCAGAGGCCTGTCCTGGGACGTTACATTGATAACAGAGGTCTTCTTGGTCTCTGGTCTACCAGCATCGGTCTCTGATGGTAGAGATGTCTGCGGCCTGTCCTGGGACGTTTGATAAGAGGTCTTCTGGTCTACCAGCATCGGCCATGGTAGCTGCTTTTCCAAAATGCCTGTTGAGTGGACGACTGTTGGTGAGAGAAAGGAAGTGGAGTAGCTTGATTTAACACTTGTGTTGGTTAGAAGGTTAAAATAAGTTGCTGTTCTGACGTTAGATGCTTGTTGTTATCGATGCACCTTATTCCCCAAACGTTGCACCCTATTCCCCCTGTTCCCATATAGAGCACTACTGTTGACCAGGGCCCTATAGCACCCTATTCCTATACTATAGCCCACTACATTTGACCAGGGCTCAATGGGACCCTATTCCCTATATAGCCCACTACATTTGAGGGCCTAAAGGGATGCAGGATATAGGGAATAGGGTGCCATTTGGGGCCCTATATAACATGTTTCTGAGCTCTGAACATAAAGATGAGGAACACAGCAGAAGTTTATTGGCAGTTTGAACATTTGATCATTCATCCATGTTGATACCCATGGTGCTTTGCAAGGATGTATACAGCTCAACCAACATTTGGTTAGTCAGAATGATTATTTTAATTTCCACTCCAGTTCTTCTCCGTTGATTTGCTTTCCATGTAAACCAGGGTGTAATGGATGTGTACAGCCCATTCAATACTACAAGAAGCTGTTGGAACAAAATTAAATGTGATTTGTTTTGTTTTGTTTTTAAATAAAATGAATGAACTTTCATCTTGAACGTTTGTCCATTCACATTTTGTTCTGTCCATTATCACTCAACCATTACCTCTAATCTCTGGCCATTATCACTCAACCATTACCTCTAATCTCTGTCCATTATCACTCAACCATTCCCTCTAATCTTTGCCATTATCACTCAACCCTTAATCTCTGTCCAATCTCTGTCCAATCTATCCCACTCAACCCTCTAATCTCTGTCCATTATCTAACCCTCTAATCTATATGTCCATTATCAACCCTCAATCTATGTCATTCACTCAACCCCTCTAATCTCTGTCCATTATCACTCAACCCTCCATCTAATCTAATCTCTGGCCATTATCACTCAACCATTACCTCTAATCTCTGTCCATTATCAACCCTCAATCTCTGTCCATTCACTCTAATCTCTGGCCATTATCACTCAACCATTCCCTCTAATCTCTGTCCATTATCACTCAACCATTCCCTCTAATCTCTGGCCATTATCCTCCTTCATTCCCTCTAATCCTCCCTCAACCATTCCCTCTAATCTCTGTTCCAATCTCTCTCTACCATTCCCTCTAACCTCTGTCCATTATCTCCAACCATTCCCTCTAATCTCGCCATTATCACTCAACCTCTTCCTCTAATCTCGCCACTCAACCATTCCTCTAATCTCTACCGCCCTCTCTACCTCTCTACCGCCCCTCTCTCTCTCTACCGCCCCTCTCTCTGCTCCTTCTCTCTCTCTCTACCTCCTTCTCTCTCTGTCTCTCTCTACCGCCCTCTCTCTCTACCTCCCTTTCTTCGTTTACCTCCCTTTCTCGCTCTACCTCCTTCGCTCTACCTCCTTTCTCATTTCTACCTCCCTTTCTCGCCTACTCCCTCTCTCTACCTCCTCTCTCTCTACCTCCTCCTTCTCGCTCTACTCTACCGCTCTCTCTCTCTACCTCCCTTTCGCTCTACCTCCCTTTCTCGCTCTACCTCCCTTTCTCGCTCTACCTCCCTTTCTCGCTCTACCTCCCTTTCTCGCTCTACCTCCCCTCTCTCTCTACCTCCCTCTCTCTCTCTACCTCCTCTCTCTCTACCTCCCTCTCTCTCTCTACCTCCTCTCTCTCTCTCTCACCTCTCTCTCTCTCTCTCTCTCTCTACCTCTCTCTCTCTACCTCCTCTCTCTCTCTCACCTCCCTCTCTCTCTCTCTCACCTCTCTCTCTCTCTCTCTCTACCTCCTCTCTCTCTCTCTACCTCTCTCTCTCTCTCCTCACCTCCTCTCTCTCTCTCTCTACCTCCCTCTCTCTCTCTCTACTCTCTCTCTCTCACCTCCTCTCTCTCTCTCTCTCTCTCTACCTCCTCTCTCTCTCTCTCTCTCTCTACCTCCTCTCTCTCTCTCTCTACCTCCTCTCTCTCTACCTCCTCTCTCTCTACCTCCTCTCTCTCTCTCTCCCTCCTCTCCTCTCTCTCTCTCTCTCTCTCTACTCTCTCTCTCTCTCTACCTCCCTCTCTCTCTCTCTCTCTCTCTCTCTCTCTCTACCTCCTCTCTCTCTCTCTACCTCTCTCTCTCTCTCTCTCTCTCTCTCTCTACTCTCTCTCTCTCTCTCTCTCTACCTCTCTCTCTCTCTACCTCCTCTCTCTCTCTACCTCCTCTCTCTCTCTCTCTCTCTCTACCTCCTCTCTCGCTCGCTCGCTCTACCTCCTCTCTCGCTCGCTCGCTCTACCTCCTCGTCTCGCTCGCTCTACCTACCTCCTCTCTCTCGCTCGCTCTACCTCCTCTCTCTCTCGCTCGCTCAACCTCCTCTCTCTCTCGCTCGCTCAACCTCCTCTCTCTCTCGCTCGCTCTACCTCCTCTCTCTCTCGCTCGCTCTACCTCCTCTCTCTCTCGCTCGCTCTACCTCCTCCTCTCTCTCTGCCCGCTCTACCTCCTCTCTCTCTCGCTCTCTACCTCCTCTCTCTCTCGCTCGCTCTACCCTCTCGCCTCTCTCGCTCGCTCTACCTACCTCCTCTCTCGCTCGCTCTACCTACCTCCTCTCTCGCTCGCTCTACCTACCTCCTCTCTCTCTCGCTCTACCTCCTCTCTCTCGCTCTACCTCCTCTCTCTCGCTCTACCTCCTCTCTCTCGCTCTACCTCCTCTCGCTCGCTCTACCTCCTCTCGCTCGCTCTACCTCCTCTCGCTCGCTCTACCTCCTCTCGCTCGCTCTACCCTCCTCCCCGCTCGTTCTCTACCTCCTCGCGTCGCTCTACCCTCCTCGCTCGCTCTGCCTCCCCTCGTCGCTCTACCTCCTCAGCGCTTACCCTCTCGCGCTCTACCTCCTCGCCTCGCTCTATCTCCCTCCTCGCCGCTCTACTCCTCGTCTTATTTCCCTCCTCGCTGCTCACTTCCCGCCGCCAGAGTTTCTACCTCCCGCCCGCTCTACCTCCCTCGCTCTACCTCCCCGCTCTACCTCCCTCGCCGCTCACTTCCTCGTCGCTCTACCTCCTCGCGTCTACTCGCGTCGTCTACCTCTCGCCGCTCTACCTCTCGCTCTTACCTCTCCCTCTCTCGCTTCTCGCTCTACTCTCTCTCGCTCGCTCTACTCTCCTCTCTCTCTCGCCTCTACCTCCTCTGCGCTCATCTCTCGCGTCTACCTCTCTCTCCTCTTCGCGTCTACCTCCTCTCTCTCTGCGCTCTACCTCCTCTCTCTCTCGCTCACCCTACCGCCTCTCCTTCTCTCGCGCCTACCTCCTCCTCTCTCGTCGCCACCTTCTAGCTCTCTCTCTCTCGCTCCACCTCCTCTCTCTCGCGCTACCCTCTCTCTCTCCTCGCCTCTACCTCCTCTCTCTCGCCTCTACCTCTCTCTCGTCCTCCTCTCTCGCTCACCTCCTCTCTCGCTCCTCCTCGCTTCGCTCTCTCTCGCGCCTCTACTCTCCTCCCTCTCTCGCTCTACCTCCTCTCTCTCGCCTACCTCCTCTCTCGCGCTCTACCTACCTCTCTCTCTCGCTCCCACCTCCTCCTCTCTCTCGCTCCACCTCTCTCTCTCTCTTCGCTCCACCTCCTCTCTCTCGTCTCTGCCCACCTCCTCTCTCTCTCGCTTCTACCTCCTCCTCTCTCTCGCTCTACCTACCTCTCCTCTCTCTCGCTCCACCTCCTCTCTCTCTCTCGCTCCCTCCACCTCCTCCCTCTCTCTCCCACCTCCCTCTCTCTCTCGCTCCACCTCCTCTCTCTCTCGCTCCACCCACCTCCCTCTCTCTCTCGCTCCACCTACCTCCTCTCTCTCTCGCTCCACCTACCTCCTCTCTCTCTCTCGTCGCTCCACCTACCTCCTTCTCTCTCGCTCCACCTACCTCCTCTCTCTCTCGCCTCCACCTACCTCCTCTCCTCTCTCTCTCGCTCCACCCTACCTCCTCCTCTCTCTCTCGCTCCACTCTACCTCCTCTCTCTCGCTCCACCTACCTCCTCTCTCTCTCTCGCTCCACTCTACCTCCTTCCTCTCTCTTCGCTCCACCTCCCCTCCTCTCGCTCCACCTCCCTCCTCTCTCTCTCGCTCCACCTCCCCTCCTCTCTCTCTCGCTCCACCTACCTCCTCTCTTCTCTCGCTCCACCTACCTCCTCTCTCTCGCTCCACCTCCTCCTCTCTCTCTCTCTCGCTCCACCTCCCTCCTCTCTCTCTCGCTCTCACCTACCTCCTCTCTCTCTCGCTCCACCTACCTCCTCTCTCTCTCGCTCCACCTCTCTCTCTCTCGCTCCCACCTCCCTCCTCTCTCTCTCGCTCCACCTCCCTCTCTCTCTCTCTCACTCCACCTCCCTCCTCTCTCTCCTCGCTCCACCTCCCTCCTCTCTCTCGCTCCACCTCCCTCCTCTCTCTCTCGCTCCACCTCCCTCCTCTCTCTCTCTCTCACCTCACCTCCTCTCTCTCTCGCTCCACCTCCCTTCCACCTCCTCCTCGCTTCCACCTCCTCCTCCTCCACCTCCCTCCCGCTCTACCTACCTCCCTCTCTACTGGATGAAAGGTAAAGACAATGTATTGTATTACCTTGCTCGAACCATTTGCAGTCATAACTCCCTCAAATGTACAGTCCACTATGGAATGGCTCCAGTTTTGATCCAACTTCCTCTCTCTCGCTTAAATACCTCAGAGGATAACCCACTGATCAAATGGATCCTTCTCTAATCTCAGGTTACCTACCTCTCCAGAGCCTCCACCCTCCCTCCTCTCTCTGGATCCACCTCCCTAATTCAGGTCTCGCTCCATCCCAGAGTGACCTAACTCTCACTGATCAAATGGATCCAACTCTAATTGAAAGGGTTAAATTGTTGAAGCATTTGCAGTCATAACTGTCAAATGTACAGTCAAATGGAATGGCTCCAGTTTTTGAACCCACTAATTCAGGGTTAAACCCAGAGATAACCCACTGATCAAATGGATCCTACTCTAATGTTAGGGTTAAATCCCAGAGGATAACCCACTGATCAAATGGATCCAAACATCTAATTCAGGGTTAAATCCCAGAGGATAACCCACTGAACAGCTGGATCCAACTTCAATTCAGGGTGAAATCCCAGAGGATAACCCACTTGATCAAATGGATCCAACTGAATTCAGGGTTAAATCCCAGAGGATAACCTGATAATCAAATGGAACAGCTGATAATTCAGGTTAAATCCCAGAGGATAACCCACTGATCAAATGGATCCAACTCTAAATTCAGGTGAACATCCTCAGAAACAGGATAATCTCAGGTGAACAGCTGATCATTCAACAGCTGATCATCTCAGGTGAACAGCTGATCAGGTTATAATCTCAGATAATTCAGGTGAACATCTGATAATTCAGGTGAACATCAAATGTGATCAGCTGATAATCTCAGGTGAACAGCTGATAATCTCAGGTGAACAGCTGATCAACATCTGATAATCTCAGGGTTAAATCCAGGTGAACATCTGAGGATAAATCTCAGGTGAACAGATGATAATCTCAGGTGAACAGCTGATAATTACCAGGTGAACATCTGATAACCAGGTGAACAGCTATAATCTCAGGTGAACAGCTGATAATCTCAGGTGAACAGCTGATCATCTCAGGTAAACCGCTGATAATCCAGGTAAACAGCTGATCATCTTCAGGTGAACAGCTGGATCATCTCAGGCCTCGAACAACTGATAATCTCAGGTGAACAGCTTTGATAACTTGTCATTTTAATCAGGCTGATAATCTCAGGTGAACAGCTGACTAATCTCAGGTGAACCGCTGGTTATCTATATGAGCTTTAGATCATCCAGGTGAACAGCTGATCACGTGGTGAACAGCTGAACCAGTAAACATCTGATCATCAAACAAGTGAACATCTGATCATCTCAGGTGAACATCTGATTTTCTCAGGTGAACATCTGATAACCTACAGGTGAACAGCTGATCATCCTCAGGTGAACAGCCTCCCATCATAACCTCAGGTGGTGTAGCTGATCATCCAACATGAAGCACAATAGACCTAGAGGTTGTCGTAGCTGCACAGCCCATATAACCTACAGGCCTCTATCCTCCCACACAAAGCTTTGATGAACTTGTCATTTTAGAGGCTAGCAGGTTGGGACTGAACTAAAGGACCCTGTGTTGCCTGGCAACACCACACCCTCCCACTATATAACCTACAGGTTGGGACTGGGGAAATCCAAAGACCCCCCCCCGAGCCTCCAGGAAAACCTACTTGGTGTAGCCTCCACTATATAACCTAGGGTTGGGTGTAGCCTCACCAACCAGTAAAATAATGTCAATGTAGCAAACAAGTTGTCAAACAGAAATCCCCCAGGTTATTTATTTTTTACTAAAGTACTCTAACCACTATATAACCTCTATCCCTCCCACTATATAACCTACAGGTTGGTGAAGCCCTCCCACTATATAACCTACAGGTTGGTTATGTAGCCTCCCCACTATATAACCTACAGGTTGGTGTAGTTTCCACTATATAACCTACAGGTTGGTGTAGCCCACTATATAACCTACAGGTTGGTGTAGCCTCCCACTATAACCTACAGGTTGGTGTAGCCTCCACTATATAACCTACAGGGTGTAGTCTCCCACTATATAACCTACAGGGTGTAGCCTCCCACTATATAACCTACAGGTTGGTGTAGCCTCCCACTATATAACCTACAGGTTGGTGTAGCCTCCCACTATATAACCTACAGGTTGGTGTAGCCTCCCACTATATAACCTACAGGTTGGTGTAGCCTCCCACTATATAACCTACAGGTTGGTGTAGCCTCCCACTATATAACCTACAGGTTAGTGTAGCCTCCCACTATATAACCTACAGGTTGGTGTATCCTCCCACTATATAACCTACAGGTTGGTGTAGCCTCCAGGTTGGTGAAGCCTCCCACTTATATAACCTACAGGTTGGTGTAGCCTCCCACTATATAACCTACAGGTTGGTGTAGCCTCCCACTATATAACCTACAGGTTGGTGTAGCCTCCCACTATATAACCTACAGGTTGGTGTAGCCTCCCACTATATAACCTACAGGTTGGTGTAGCCTCCCACTATATAACCTACAGGTTGGTGTAGCCTCCCACTATATAACCTACAGGTTGGTGTGTAGCCTCCCCCACTATATAACCTACAGGTTGGTGTAGCCTCCCACTATATAACCTACAGGTTGGTGTAGCCTCCCACTATATAACCTACAGGTTGGTGTAGCCTCCCACTATATAACCTACAGGTTGGTGTAGCCTCCCACTATATAACCTACAGGTTGGTGTAGCCTCCCACTATATAACCTACAGGTTGGTGTAGCCTCCACTATATAACCTACAGGTTGGTGCCTAACCCTCCCACTATATAACCTACAGGTTGGTGTAGCCTCCCACTATATAACCTACAGGTTGGTGTAGCCTCCCACTATATAACCTACAGGTTGGTGTAGCCTCCTCACTATATAACCCAGGTTGGTGTAGCCTCCCACTATATAACCTACAGGTTGGTGTAGCCTCCCACTATATAACCTACAGGTTGGTGTAGCCTCCCACTATATAACCTACAGGTTGGTGTAGCTCTCCCACTATATAACCTACAGGTTGGTGGTGTAGCCTCCCACTATATAACCTACAGGTTGGTGTAGCCTCCCACTATATAACCTACAGGTTGGTGTAGCCTCCCACTATATAACCTACAGGTTGGTGTAGCCTCCCACTATATAACCTCTGAGGTTGGTGTAGCCTCCCACTATATAACCTACAGGTTGGTGTAGCCTCCCACTATATAACCTACAGGTTGGTGTAGCCTCCCACTATATAACCTACAGGTTGGGTGTAGCCTCCCACTATATAACCTACAGGTTGGTGTAGCCTCCCACTATATAACCTACAGGTTGGTGTAGCCTCCCACTATATAACCTACAGGTTGGTGTAGCCTCCCACTATATAACCTACAGGTTGGTGTAGCCTCCCACTATATAACCTACAGGTTGGTGTAGCCTCCCACTATATAACCTACAGGTTGGTGTAGCCTCCCACTATATAACCTACAGGTTGGTGTAGCCTCCCACTATATAACCTACAGGTTGGTGTAGCCTCCCACTATATAACCTACAGGTTGGTGTAGCCTCCCACTATATAACCTACAGGTTGGTGTAGCCTCTATAACCCAGGTTGGTGTAGCCCCCACTATATAACCTACAGGTTGGTGTAGCCTCCCACTATATAACCTACAGGTTGGTGTAGCTCTCCCACTATATAACCTACAGGTTGGTGTAGCCTCCCACTATATAACCTACAGGTTGGTGTAGCCTCCCACTTATATAACCTACAGGTTGGTGTAGCTCTCCTACTATATAACCTACAGGTTGGTGTAGCCTCCCACTATATAACCTACAGGTTGGTGTAGCCTCCTACTATATAACCTACAGGCTGGTGTAGCCTCCCACTATATAACCTACAGGTTGGTGTGTAGCCTCCCACTATATAACCTACAGGTTGGGTGTAGCCTCCCACTATATAACCTACAGGCTGGTGTAGCCTCCCACTATATAACCTACAGGTTGGTGTAGCCTCCCACTATAAACCTACAGGTTGCAGTAAAGCCTCTAACCTCCCACTATATAACCTACAGGTTGGTGAAGCCTCCACTATATAACCTACAGGTTGGTGTAGCCTCCACTATATAACCTACAGGTTATGTGTAGCCTCCCACTATATAACCTACAGGTTGGTGTACCCACTATATAACCTACAGGTTGGTAGCCCCCACTATATAACCCTACAGGTTGGTGTGAAGCCTCCCACTATATAACCTACAGGTTCTAGCTCCCAGGTTCCCCACTATATAACCTACAGGTTGGTGTAGCCTCCCACTATATAACCTACAGGTTGGTGTAGCCTCCCACTCCCATAACCTACAGGTGTAGCCTCCCACTATATAATCCCACAGGTTGGTGTCATAGCCTCCACTATATAACCTACAGGCTGGTGTAGCCTCCCACTATATAACCTACAGGTTGGTGTAGCCCCCCACTATAACCTACAGGTTGGTGTAGCCTCTAACCACTATATAACCTACAGGTTGGTGTAGCTCTCCCATTATATAACCTACAGGGTGTAGCCTCCCACTATATAACCTTACAGGGGTGTAGCCTCCCACTATATAACCTACAGGTTGGTGTAGCCTCCCACTATATAACCTGCTACAGGCTGGTGTAGCCTGCCACTATATAACCTACAGGCTGGTGTAGCCTGCCACTATATAACCTACAGGTTGGTGTAGCTTCCCACCATATAACCTACAGGCTGGTGTAGCCTCCCCCACCATATAACCTATAACCTACTATATACAGGTTGGTGTAGCCTCCCACTATATAACCAGGTTGGTGTAGCCTCCCACTATATAACCTACAGGTTGGTGTATCCTGCCACTCCCAGGTTGGTGCCTCCCACTATATAACTCAGGCTGGTGTACAGGTTGGTGTAGCCTCCCACTATATAATCCTACAGGTTGGTGTAGCCTCCCACTATATAACTCATATACAGGTTGGTGGTGTAGCCTCCCCACTATATAACCTACAGGTTGGTGTAGCCCTCCCACTATATAACCACAGGCTGGTGTGTAGCCTCCCACTATGTAACCTACAGGTTGGTGTGCCCCCTCTAACCCACTCATGTAACCTACAGGTTGGGTGTAGCCTCCCACTATATAACCTACAGGTTGGTAGCCTAGCTCTCCCACTATATAACCTACAGGTTGGTGTAGACTCCCACTATATAACCTACAGGTTGGTGTAGCCTCCCACTATATAACCTACAGGTTGGTGTAGCCTCTAACCCTCCCACTATATAACCTACAGGTTGGTGTAACCTCCCACTATATTTATTTACATTTACATTTGGTGTTTAGCAGACCTACTATATCCAGACGACTTACAAATTGGTGTAGCCTCCTACTATATGACTCTCCAGTGGAACAGTAGTGCATCTAAATCCTTTTCAGGGAGGGTGTGGCTTACTCCCTATCCTAGGTAAACTTTTAAGAGGTTGGTGTAGTTTCCCACTATATAACCGGAAGGTGGTGTAGCCTCCCACTATGGGAGTCCTGGCTGGTGTAGCCTCCCACTATATAACCTACAGGCTGGGTGAGCCTCCCCACTATATAACCTACAGGTTGGTGGGAGCCGAGCCTACAGGCTGGTGAGGACTATATAACGCAGTGCAGGTTGGGTGTAGGGCCCACTAAGTATAAGGTACAGGGGTGTAGCCTCCCACTATATAACCGCAGGGGTGTAGCCTCCCACTATATAACCTACAGGCTGATGTGTAGCCTGCCACTATATAACCTAGGGAGGTTGGTGGAGCCTGACGGAGAACTTGAAGGCTAACCTACAGGTTGGTGATGAGTTCCCAGGGGTATATAACCACAGGCAGGGAGCCCAGCCATATAACAGCAGGCTGGTGTAATCCAGACGGGAGAACCTGACAGGTTGGTGTAGCCTCCCACTATATAACCTACAGGTTGGTGTAGCCTCCCACTATATAACCTACAGGTGGTGTAGCTCCTCGCCACTGATATAACCTGAGAACTGGTGTAGCCTCCCACTATATAACCTACAGGTTGGTGTAGCCTCCCACTATATAACCTACAGGTTGGTGTAGCCTCCCACGGGCATAACCTCCAGGTTGGTGTAGCCTCCCACTTATATAACCTACAGGTTGGTGTAGCCTCCCACTATATAACCTACAGGTTGGTGTGTAGCCTCCCCACTATATAACCTACAGGTTGGTGTAGCCTCCCACCATATAACCTAGGAGGACCATGTGTAGCCTCCCCCTCCCACTATATAACCTACAGGTTGGTGTAGCCTCCCACTATATAACCTCAGGTTGGTGTAGCCTCCCACTATATAACCTACAGGGTGGTGTAGCCTCCCACTATATAACCTACAGGTTGGTGTAGCCTCCCACTATATAACCTACAGGTTGGTGTAGCCTCCCACCAGGAGGAGAACCCACAGGTTGGTGTAGCCTCCCACCATATAACCTACAGGGTTGGTGTGAAGCCTCCCACTATATAACCTACAGGTTGGTGTAGCCTCATATAACCTACAGGTTGGTGTAGCCCCGGCACGTCATATAACCTAGGTAGCCTCCAAATAAAGACAGGTTGGTGTAGCCTCCCACTATATAACCTACAGGTTGTTAGCCTCCCAACCCTCCCACTATATAACCTACAGGTTGGTGTAGCCTCCCACTATATAACCTACAGGTTGGGAGTAGCCTCCCACTATATAACCTGGACAGGTTGGTGTAGCTCCCACTATATAACCTACAGGTTGGTGTAGCCTCCCAGATATAACCTGGACAGGGTGGTGTAGCCTCCCACTATATAACCTACAGGTTGGTGTCGCCTCCCACTATATAACCTACAGGTTGGTGTAGCTCTCCCACTATATAACCTACAGGTTGGTGTAGCCTCCCACTATAACCTACAGGTTGGTGTAGCCTCCCCTCCCACTATATAACCTACAGGTTGGTGTAGCCTCCCACTATATAATTTAGGTTGGTGTAGCCTCCCACTAGAGAGAGATAACCTAGAGAGGGGGGTGTAGCCTCCCACTATATAATCCTTAGCAGGTTGGTGTAGCCTCCCACTATATAACCTACAGGTTGGTGTAGCCTCCCACTATATAACCTACTCCTCCCACTATATAACCTACAGGTTGGTGTAGCCTCCCACTATATAACCTACAGGTTGGTGTAGCCTCCCACTATATAACCTACAGGTTGGTGTAGCCTCCCACTATATAACCTACAGGTTGGTGTAGCCTCCCACTATATAACCTACAGGTTGGTGTAGCCTCCCACTATATAATCTACAGGTTGGTGTGTAGCCTCCCACTCCCTACAGGCTATGTCTAACCCTCCCAAACCTACAGGTTGGTGTAGCCTCCCACTATATAACCTACAGGTTGGTGTAGCCCACTATATAACCTACAGGTTGGTGTAGCCTCCCACTATATAACCTACAGGTTGGTGTAGCCTCCCATATACTTGGTGCCTCCCATATAAACCTACAGGTTGGTGTAGCCTCCCACTATATAACCTACAGGTTGGTGTAGCCTCCCACTATATAACCTACAGGTTGGTGTAGCCTCCCACTATATAACCTACAGGTTGGTGTAGCCTATAACCCTCCCACTATATAACCTACAGGTTGGTGTAGCCTCCCACTATATAACCTACAGGTTGGTGTAGCCTCCCACTATATAACCTACAGGTTGGTGGTAGCCTCCCACTATATAACCTACAGCCTCTATCCCTCCCACTGTAACACAGGTTGGTGAAGCCTCCCAATTATATAACCTACAGGGTGGTGTAGCCTCCCACTATATAACCTACAGGGTGGTGTAGCCACTCCCATATATAACCTACAGGTTGGTGTAGCCTCCCACTATATAACCTACAGGTTGGTGTAGCCTCCCACTATATAACCTGCAGGTTGGTGTAGCCTCCCACTATATAACCTACAGGTTTGTGTGAGCCTCCCTCGCACTATATAACCTACAGGTTGGTGTAGCCTCCCACTATATAACCCAGGTTGGTAGCCTCCCACTATATAACCTACAGGTTGGTGTAGCCTCCCACTATATAACCTACAGGGTGGTGTAGCCTCCCACTATATAACCTACAGGTTGGTGTAGCCTCCCACTATATAACCTACAGGCTGGTGTAGCCTCCCACTATATAACCTGGCAGGTTGGTGTAGCCTCCCACTATATAACCTACAGGTTGGTGTAGCCTCCCACTATATAAACCTACAGGTTGGTGTGTAGCCTCCCACTATATAACCTACAGGTTGGTGTAGCCTCCCACTATATAACCTACAGGTTGGTGTAGCCTCCCACTATATAACCTACAGGTTGGTGTAGCCTCCCAATTATATAACCTACAGGTTGGTGTAGCCTCCCACTATATAACCTACAGGTTGGTGTAGCCTCCCACTATATAACCTACAGGTTGGTGTGTAGCCTCCCACTATATAACCTACAGGGTGGTGTAGCCTCCCACTAATAACCTACAGGTTGGTGTAGCCTCCACTATGTAACCTACAGGTTGGTGTAGCCTCCCACTATGTAACCTACAGGTTGGTGTAGCCTCCCACTATATAACCTACAGGTTGGTGTAGCCTCCCACTATATAACCTACAGGTTGGTGTAGCCTCCACTATATAACCTACAGGTTGGTGTAGCCTCCCACTATATAACCTACAGGTTGGTGTGTAGCCTCTCCACTATATAACTTTCAGGTTGATTAGCCTCCCACTATATAACCTACAGGTTGGTGTCTAACCCTCCCACTATATAACCTACAGGTTGGTGTAGCCTCCCACTATATAACCTACAGGTTGGTAGCCTCCCAATATATAACCTACAGGTTGGTGTAGCCTCCCACTATATAACCTACAGGTTGGTGTAGCCTCACTATATAACCTACAGGTTGGTGTAGCCTCCCACTATATAACCTACAGGTTGGTGTAGCCTCCCACTATATAACCTACAGGTTGGTGTAGCCTATAACCCTCCCACTATATAACCTACAGGTTGGTGTAGACTCCCACTATATAACCTACAGGTTGGTGTAGCCTCCCACTATATAACCTACAGGTTGGTGTAACTATATAACCTATACAGGTTGTAGCCTCCCACTATATAACCTACAGGTTGGTGTAGCCTCTAACCACCCTATATAACCTACAGGTTGGTGTAGCCTATAACCCACTATATAACCTACAGGTTGGTGTAGCCTCCCACTATATAACCTACAAGTTGGTGTAGCCTCCCACTATATACCTTACAGGTTGGTGTAGCCTCCCACTATATAACCTACAGGTTGGTGTAGCCTCCTACTATATAACCTACAGGCTGGTGTAGCCTCCCACTATATAACCTGGCTTAGTGTGTAGCCTCCTATATAACCTACAGGGTGGTGTAGCCTCCCACTATATAACCTACAGGGGTGTAGCCTCCCACTATATAACCTACAGGTTGGTGTAGGCCTCCCACTATATAACCTACAGGTTGGTGTAGCCTCCCACTATATAACCTACAGGTTGGTGTAGCCTCCCACTATATAACCTACAGGTTGGTGTAGCCTCCCACTATATAACCTACAGGTTGGTGTAGCCTCCCACTATATAACCTACAGGTTGGTGTAGCCTCCCACTATATAACCTACAGGTTGGTGTAGCCTCCCACTATATAACCTACAGGTTGGTGTAGCCTCCCACTATATAACCTACAGGTTGGTGTAGCCTGCCACTATATAACCTACAGGTTATGTAGTCACTATATAACCTACAGGCTTGGTGTAGCCTCCCACTATGTAACCTGAGTTGTGTAGCCTCCCTACTAGAACCTACAGTTGGTGTAGCCACTCCTAGTAACCTACAGGTTGGTGTAGCCTCCCACTATATAACCTGAGTTGGTGTAGCCTCCCACTATATAACCTACAGGTTGGTGTAGCCTCCCACCCTATAACCTACAGGTTGTTGTAGCCTCCCACTATATAACCTACAGGTTGGTGTAGCCTCCCACTATATAACCTACAGGTTGGTGTAGCCTCCCCACTATATAACCTACAGGTTGGTGTAGCCTCCCACTATATAACCTACAGGTTGGTGTAGCCTCCCACTATATAACCTACAGGTTGGTGTAGCCTCCCACTATGCAACCTACAGGTTGGTGTGTAGCCTCCCACTATATAACCTACAGGCTGGTGTAGCCTCCCACTATAAACCTACAGGTTGGTGTAGCTCCCACTATATAACCTACAGGTTGGTGTAGCCTCCCACCATATAACCCAGGTTGGTGTAGCCTCCCACTATATAACCTACAGGTTGGTGTTAGCCTCTAACCCTCCACTATAACCTACAGGTTGTGTAGACTCCCACTATATAACCTACAGGTTGGTGTAGCCTCCACTATATAACCTGCAGGTTGGTGTAGCCCTCCCACTATATAACCTACAGGTTGGTAGCTTCCCACTATATAACCTACAGGTTGTTGTGCCTCCCACTATATAACCTACAGGTTGGTGTAGTCTACAACATATAACCTACAGGTTGGTGTAGCCTGCCACTATATAACCTACACAGGGTTGGTGTAGCCTCCCAATTATAACCTTCAGGTTGGTATTCACTATATAACCTACAGGTTGGTAGCCTCCCACTATATAACCTACAGGCTGGTGTAGCCTGCCACTATATAACCTATTGGTGTAGCCTCCCACTATATAACCTACAGGCTGGTGTAGCCTCCTACCTATATAACCTACAGGTTGGTGTAGCCTCCCACCATATAACCTACAGGTTGGTGTAGCCTCCCACTATATAACCTACAGGTTGGTGTAGCATCCACTATATAACCTACAGGTTAGTGTAGCCTCCACTATATAACTTACAGGTTGGTGTATCCTGCCACTATATAACCTACAGGGTGGTGTAGCCTCCCACTATATAACCTACAGGTTGGTGTAGCCTCCCACTATATAACCTACAGGTTGGTGTAGCCTCCACTATATAACCTACAGGCTGGTGTAGCCTCCCACTATATAACCTACAGGTTGGTGTACTCCCACTATATAACTACAGGTTGGTGTAGCCTCCCACTATATAACCTACAGGTTGGTGTAGCCTCCCACTATATAACCTACAGGTTGGTGTAGCCTCCCCACTATATAACCTACAGGTTGGTGTAGCCTGCCACTATATAACCTACAGGTTGGTGTAGCCTCCCACTATATAACCTACAGGTGTAGCCTCCCACTAGCCTCCACTATATAACCTACAGGTTGGTGTAGCCTCCCACTATATAACCTACAGGTTGGTGTAGCCTCCCTATATAACCTACAGGTTGGTGTAGCCTCCCACTATATAACCTACAGGTTGGTGTAGCCTCCCACTATATAACCTACAGGTTGGTGTAGCCTCCCACTATATAACCTACAGGTTGGTGTACTATATAACCTCCCACTATATAACCTACAGGTTGGTGTAGCCTCCACTATATAACCTACAGGTTGGTGTAGCTCTCACTATATAACCTACAGGTTGGTGTAGCCTCCCACTATATAACCTACAGGTTGGTGTAGCCTCCCACTATATAACCTACAGGTTGGTGTAGCCTCCCACCCTACTATATAACCTACAGGTTGGTGAAGCCTCCACTATATAACCTACAGGTTGGTGTAGCCTCCCACTATATAACCTACAGGTTGGTGTAGCCTCCCACTATATAACCTACAGGCTGGTGTAGCCTCCCACTATATAACCTACAGGTTGGTGTAGCCTCCCACTATATAACCTACAGGTTGGTGTAGCCTCCCACTATATAACCTGTGCAGTTGGTGTAGCCTCCCACTATATAACCTACAGGTTGGTGTAGCCTCCCACTATATAACCTACAGGTTGGTGTAGCCTCCCTCCCACTATATAACCTACAGGTTGGTGTAGCCTCCCACTATATAACCTACAGGTTGGTGTAGCCTCCCACTATATAACCTACAGGTTGGTGTAGCCTCCCACTATATAACCTACAGGTTGGTGTAGCCTCCCACTATATAACCTACAGGTTGGTGTAGCCTCCCACTATATAACCTACAGGTTGGTGTAGCCTCCCACTATATAACCTACAGGTTGGTGTAGCCTCCCACTATATAACCTACAGGTTGGTGTAGCCTCCCACTATATAACCTACAGGTTGGTGTAGCCTCCCCGAGGCACTATATAACCTACAGGTTGGTGTAGCCTCCCACTATATAACCTACAGGTTGGTGTAGCCTCCCACTATATAACCTACAGGTTGGTGTAGCCTCCCACTATATAACCTACAGGTTGGTGTAGCCTCCCACTATATAACCTACAGGTTGGTGTAGCCTCCCACTATATAACCTACAGGTTGGTGTAGCCTCCCACTATATAACCTACAGGTTGGTGTAGCCTCCCACTATATAACCTACAGGTTGGTGTAGCCTCCCACTATATAACCTACAGGTTGGTGTAGCCTCCCACTATATAACCTACAGGTTGGTGTAGCCTCCCACTATTGGTGTATACTACCTACAGGTTGGTGTAGCCTCCCACTATATAACCTACAGGTTGGTGTAGCCTCCCTCTATATAACCTACAGGTTGGTGTAGCCTCCCACTATATAACCTACAGGTTGGTGTAGCCTCCCACTATATAACCTACAGGTTGGTGTAGCCTCCCACTATATAACCTACAGGTTGGTGTAGCCTCCCACTATATAACCTACAGGTTGGTGTAGCCTCCACTATATAACCTACAGGTTGGTGTAGCCTCCCACTATATAACCTACAGGTTGGTGTAGCCTCCACTATATAACCTACAGGTTGGTGTAGCCTCCCACTATATAACCTACAGGCTGGTGTAGCCTCCACTATATAACCTACAGGTTGGTGTAGCCTCCCACTATATAACCTACAGGTTGGTGTAGCCTCCCACTATATAACCTACAGGTTAGTGTAGCCTCCCCTCCCACTATATAACCTACAGGTTGGTGTAGCCTCCCACTATATAACCTACAGGTTGGTGTAGCCTCCCACTATATAACCTACAGGTTGGTGTAGCCTCCACTATATAACCTACAGGTTGGTGTAGCCTCCCACTATATAACCTACAGGTTGGTGTAGCCTCCCACTATATAACCTACAGGTTGGTGTAGCCTCCCACTATATAACCTACAGGTTGGTGTGTAGCCTCCAGCTATATAACCTACAGGTTGGTGTAGCCTCCCACTATATAACCTACAGGTTGGTGTAGCCTCCCACTATATAACCTACAGGTTGGTGTAGCCTCCCACTATATAACCTACAGGTTGGTGTAGCCTCCCCTCCACTATATAACCTACAGGTTGGTGTAGCCTCCCACTATATAACCTACAGGTTGCCTCCCACTATAGCCTCCACTATATAACCTACAGGTTGGTGTAGCCTCCACTATATAACCTACAGGTTGGTGTAGCCTCCCACTATATAACCTACAGGTTGGTGTAGCCTCCCACTATATAACCTACAGGTTGGTGTAGCCTCCCACTATATAACCTACAGGTTGGTGTAGCCTCCCACTATATAACCTACAGGTTGGTGTAGCCTCCCACTATATAACCTACAGGTTGGTGTAGCCTCCCACTATATAACCTACAGGTTGGTGTAGCCTCCCACTATATAACCTACAGGTTGGTGTAGCCTCCCACTATATAACCTACAGGTTGGTGTAGCCTCCCACTATATAACCTACAGGTTGGTGTAGCCTCCCACTATATAACCTACAGGTTGGTGTAGCCTCCCACTATATAACCTACAGGTTGGTGTAGCCTCCCACTATATAACCTACAGGTTGGTGTAGCCTCCCACTATATAACCTACAGGTTGGTGTAGCCTCCCACTATATAACCTACAGGTTGGTGTAGCCTCCCACTATATAACCTACAGGTTGGTGTAGCCTCCCACTATATAACCTACAGGTTGGTGTAGCCTCCCACTATATAACCTACAGGTTGGTGTAGCCTCCCACTATATAACCTACAGGTTGGTGTAGCCTCCCACTATATAACCTACAGGTTGGTGTAGCCTCCCACTATATAACCTACAGGTTGGTGTAGCCTCCCACTATATAACCTACAGGTTGGTGTAGCCTCCCACTATATAACCTACAGGTTGGTGTAGCCTCCCACTATATAACCTACAGGTTGGTGTAGCCTCCCACTATATAACCTACAGGTTGGTGTAGCCTCCACTATATAACCTACAGGTTGGTGTAGCCTCCCACTATATAACCTACAGGTTGGTGTAGCCTCCCACTATATAACCTACAGGTTGGTGTAGCCTCCCACTATATAACCTACAGGTTGGTGTAGCCTCCCACTATATAACCTACAGGTTGGTGTAGCCTCCCACTATATAACCTACAGGTTGGTGTAGCCTCCCACTATATAACCTACAGGTTGGTGTAGCCTCCCACTATATAACCTACAGGTTGGTGTAGCCTCCCACTATATAACCTACAGGTTGGTGTAGCCTCCCACTATATAACCTACAGGTTGGTGTAGCCTCCCACTATATAACCTACAGGTTGGTGTAGCCTCCCACTATATAACCTACAGGTTGGTGTAGCCTCCCACTATATAACCTACAGGTTGGTGTAGCCTCCCACTATATAACCTACAGGTTGGTGTAGCCTCCCACTATATAACCTACAGGTTGGTGTAGCCTCCCACTATATAACCTACAGGTTGGTGTAGCCTCCCACTATATAACCTACAGGTTGGTGTAGCCTCCCACTATATAACCTACAGGTTGGTGTAGCCTCCCACTATATAACCTACAGGTTGGTGTAGCCTCCCACTATATAACCTACAGGTTGGTGTAGCCTCCCACTATATAACCTACAGGTTGGTGTAGCCTCCCACTATATAACCTACAGGTTGGTGTAGCCTCCCACTATATAACCTACAGGTTGGTGTAGCCTCCACTATATAACCTACAGGTTGGTGTAGCCTCCCACTATATAACCTACAGGTTGGTGTAGCCTCCCACTATATAACCTACAGGTTGGTGTAGCCTCCACTATATAACCTACAGGTTGGTGTAGCCTCCCACTATATAACCTACAGGTTGGTGTAGCCTCCCACTATATAACCTACAGGTTGGTGTAGCCTCCCACTATATAACCTACAGGTTGGTGTAGCCTCCCACTATATAACCTACAGGTTGGTGTAGCCTCCCACTATATAACCTACAGGTTGGTGTAGCCTCCCACTATATAACCTACAGGTTGGTGTAGCCTCCCACTATATAACCTACAGGTTGGTGTAGCCTCCCACTATATAACCTACAGGTTGGTGTAGCCTCCCACTATATAACCTACAGGTTGGTGTAGCCTCCCACTATATAACCTACAGGTTGGTGTAGCCTCCCACTATATAACCTACAGGTTGGTGTAGCCTCCCACTATATAACCTACAGGTTGGTGTAGCCTCCCACTATATAACCTACAGGTTGGTGTAGCCTCCCACTATATAACCTACAGGTTGGTGTAGCCTCCACTATATAACCTACAGGTTGGTGTAGCCTCCCACTATATAACCTACAGGTTGGTGTAGCCTCCCACTATATAACCTACAGGTTGGTGTAGCCTCCCACTATATAACCTACAGGTTGGTGTAGCCTCCCACTATATAACCTACAGGTTGGTGTAGCCTCCCACTATATAACCTACAGGTTGGTGTAGCCTCCCACTATATAACCTACAGGTTGGTGTAGCCTCCCACTATATAACCTACAGGTTGGTGTAGCCTCCCACTATATAACCTACAGGTTGGTGTAGCCTCCCACTATATAACCTACAGGTTGGTGTAGCCTCCCACTATATAACCTACAGGTTAGTGTAGCCTCCCACTATATAACCTACAGGTTGGTGTAGCCTCCCACTATATAACCTACAGGTTGGTGTAGCCTCCCACTATATAACCTACAGGTTGGTGTAGCCTCCCACTATATAACCTACAGGTTGGTGTAGCCTCCCACTATATAACCTACAGGTTGGTGTAGCCTCCCACTATATAACCTACAGGTTGGTGTAGCCTCCCACTATATAACCTACAGGTTGGTGTAGCCTCCCACTATATAACCTACAGGTTGGTGTAGCCTCTAACCCTCCCACTATATAACCTACAGGTTGGTGTAGCCTCCCACTATATAACCTACAGGTTGGTGTAGCCTCCCACTATATAACCTACAGGTTGGTGTAGCCTCCCACTATATAACCTACAGGTTGGTGTAGCCTCCCACTATATAACCTACAGGTTGGTGTAGCCTCCCACTATATAACCTACAGGTTGGTGTAGCCTCCCACTATATAACCTACAGGTTGGTGTAGCCCCTCCCACTATATAACCTACAGGTTGGTGTAGCCTCCCACTATATAACCTACAGGTTGGTGTAGCCTCCCACTATATAACCTACAGGTTGGTGTAGCCTCCCACTATATAACCTACAGGTTGGTGTAGCCTCCCACTATATAACCTACAGGTTGGTGTAGCCTCCCACTATATAACCTACAGGTTGGTGTAGCCTCCACTATATAACCTACAGGTTGGTGTAGCCTCCCACTATATAACCTACAGGTTGGTGTAGCCTCCCACTATATAACCTACAGGTTGGTGTAGCCTCCCACTATATAACCTACAGGTTGGTGTAGCCTCCCCCACTATATAACCTACAGGTTGGTGTAGCCTCCCACTATATAACCTACAGGTTGGTGTAGCCTCCCACTATATAACCTACAGGTTGGTGTAGCCTCCCACTATATAACCTACAGGTTGGTGTAGCCTCCCCACTATATAACCTACAGGTTGGTGTAGCCTCCCACTATATAACCTACAGGTTGGTGTAGCCTCCCACTATATAACCTACAGGTTGGTGTAGCCTCCCACTATATAACCTACAGGTTGGTGTAGCCTCCCACTATATAACCTACAGGTTGGTGTAGCCTCCCACTATATAACCTACAGGTTGGTGTAGCCTCCCACTATATAACCTACAGGTTGGTGTAGCCTCCCACTATATAACCTACAGGTTGGTGTAGCCTCCCACTATATAACCTACAGGTTGGTGTAGCCTCCCACTATATAACCTACAGGTTGGTGTAGCCTCCCACTATATAACCTACAGGTTGGTGTAGCCTCCCACTATATAACCTACAGGTTGGTGTAGCCTCCCTACAGGTTGGTGTAGCCTCCCACTATATAACCTACAGGTTGGTGTAGCCTCCCACTATATAACCTACAGGTTGGTGTAGCCTCCCACTATATAACCTACAGGTTGGTGTAGCCTCCCACTATATAACCTACAGGTTGGTGTAGCCTCCCTCCTCACTATATAACCTACAGGTTGGTGTAGCCTCCCACTATATAACCTACAGGTTGGTGTAGCCTCCCACTATATAACCTACAGGTTGGTGTAGCCTCCTACTGGTGTAGCCTCCCACTATATAACCTACAGGTTGGTGTAGCCTCCCACTATATAACCTACAGGTTGGTGTAGCCTCCCACTATATAACCTACAGGTTGGTGTAGCCTCCCACTATATAACCTACAGGTTGGTGTAGCCTATAACTCCCACTATATAACCTACAGGTTGGTGTAGCCTCCCACTATATAACCTACAGGTTGGTGTAGCCTCCCACTATATAACCTACAGGTTGGTGTAGCCTCCCCACTATATAACCTACAGGTTGGTGTAGCCTCCCAGCTATATAACCTACAGGTTGGTGTCCTCCACTATATAACAACCTACAGGTTGGTGTAGCCTCCCACTATATAACCTACAGGTTGGTGTAGCCTCCCACTATATAACCTACAGGTTGGTGTAGCCTCCCACTATATAACCTACAGGTTGGTGTAGCCTCCCACTATATAACCTACAGGTTGGTGTAGCCTCCCACTATATAACCTACAGGTTGAAGCCTACTAGTCCTCCCACTATATAACCTACAGGTTGCTGTAGCCTCCTCCTGGTATATAACCTACAGGTTGGTGTAGCCTCCCTCCCGGTACCTGTACGGGTTGGTCCTCCCGGTAGTATAACCTACAGGTTGGTGTAGCCTCCACTGGTATAACCTACAGGTTGGTGTAGCCTCCTCCACTATATAACCTACAGGTTGGTGTAGCCTCCACTATATAACCTACAGGTTGGTGTAGCCTCCCACTATATAACCTACAGGTTGGTGTAGCCTCCCACTATATAACCTACAGGTTGTGGTAGTTATATAACCTACAGGTTGGTGTAGCCTCCCACTATATAACCTACAGGTTGGTGTAGCCTCCCACTATATAACCTACAGGTTGGTGTAGCCTCCCACTATATAACCTACAGGTTGGTGTAGCCTCCCTCCTGGTATAACCTACAGGTTGGTGTAGCCTCACTATAACCTACAGTTGGTGTAACTATATAACTACAGGTTGGTGTAGCCAGAACACCCTCTATATAACCTACAGGTTGGTGTAGCCTCCTCCTATATAACCTACAGGTTGGTGTAGCCTCCCACTATATAACCTACAGGTTGGTAGTAGCCTCCTGGCACTTTAACCTACAGGTTGGTGTAGCCACTGGTCCTCCTGGTATTTAACCTACAGGTTGGTGTAGCCTCCCACTATATAACCTACAGGTTGGTGTAGCCTCCCACTATATAACCTACAGGTTGGTGTAGCCTCCCACTATATAACCTACAGGTGAAGCCTGATCGAAAATATAAACAACATGCAACATTTTCAAGATTTTACTGAGTTACAGTTTATATAAGAAAATCTGTCAATTGAAATAAATGTTAGCTGGGGGCCAGAACACTGGTCCTCCTGGTAGTTTAACTACAATGTTAGCTGTAGTCCAGAACACTGGTCCTCCTGGTAGTTTAACTACAATGTTAGCTGTAGTCCAGAACACTGGTCCTCCTGGTAGTTTAACTACAATGTTAGCTGTAGTCCAGAACACTGGTCCTCCTGGTAGTTTAACTACAATGTTAGCTGTAGTCCAGAACACTGGTCCTCCTGGTAGTGTAACTACAATGTTAGCTGTAGTCCAGAACACTGGTCCTCCTGGTAGTGTAACTACAATGTCAGCTGTAGTCCAGAACACTGGTCCTCCTGGTAGTTTAACTACAATGTTAGCTGTAGGTTAAAACACTGGTCCTTAGTTGTCTCTAGTCTATGGATTTCACATGACTGGGCAGGGGCGTAGCCATGGGTGGGCCTGGGAGGGCATAGGCCCACCCACTGGGACAGGACTCCCTCACATATAAAGCTCTAGGTTCCTGTTTCCATGACAACACTCTGGGACAGGACTCCCTCACATATAAACCTCTAGGTTCCTGTTTCCATGACAACACTCTGGGACAGGACTCCCTCACATTTAAACCTCTAGGTTCCTGTTTCCATGACAACACTCTGGGACAGGACTCCCTCACATTTAAACCTCTAGGTTCCTGTTTCCATGACAACACTCTGGGACAGGACTCCCTCACATTTAAACCTCTAGGTTCCTGTTTCCATGACAACACTCTGGGACAGGACTCCCTCACATTTAAACCTCTAGGTTCCTGTTTCCATGACAACACTCTGGGACAGGACTCCCTCACATTTAAACCTCTAGGTTCCTGTTTCCATGACAACACTCTGGGACAGGACAATCTGGGGGACAGGACTCCCTCCCATATAAACCTCTAGGTTCCTGTTTCCATGACAACACTCTGGGACAGGACTCCCTCACATTTAAACCTCTAGGTTCCTGTTTCCATGACAACACTCTGGGACAGGACTCCCACATGTATAAACCTCTAGGTTCCTGTTTCCATGACAACACTCTGGGACAGGACTCCCTCACATTTAAACCTCTAGGTTCCTGTTTCCATGACAACACTCTGGGACAGGACTCCCTCACATTTAAACCTCTAGGTTCCTGTTTCCATGACAACACTCTGGGACAGGACTCCCTCACATATAAACCTCTAGGTTCCTGTTTCCATGACAACACTCTGGGACAGGACTCCCTCTCACACAACACTCTGGGACAGGACTCCTCAAACCTCTAGGTTCCTGTTTCCATGACAACACTCTGGGACAGGACTCCCTCACATATAAACCTCTAGGTTCCTGTTTCCATGACAACACTCTGGGACAGGACTCCCTCACATTTAAACCTCTAGGTTCCTGTTTCCATGATCTGGGAAGGACCTCTAAACCTCTAGGTTCCTGTTTCCATGACAACACTCTGGGACAGGACTCCCTCACATATAAACCTCTAGGTTCCTGTTTCCATGACAACACTCTGGGACAGGACTCCCTCACATATAAACCTCTAGGTTCCTGTTTCCATGACAACACTCTGGGACAGGACTCCCTCACATTTAAACCTCTAGGTTCCTGTTTCCATGACAACACTCTGGGACAGGACTCCCTCACATATAAACCTCTAGGTTCCTGTTTCCATGACAACACTCTGGGACAGGACTCCCTCACATATAAACCTCTAGGTTCCTGTTTCCATGACAACACTCTGGGACAGGACTCCCTCACGTATAAACCTCCAAATAGCACGGTGGTCCCCGACACTCTGATAAGTGATAACAGGTACTGTGCTGTCCGTCTCTAATTGACAACAACCCTGATCTAATGTAGGCCAAGACCATATGATGATACAGCACGACTGTTGCCAAAGACAGTACATCAGGAAGATCAGGCAGAAACAGCCTGTACTGTTTAAGGAAGCTCTTAATGTTGATCGTGTTCTATTGTCACTGTTTTACAAGTCATTCATTGAAAGTGTCTTAACATATCCTATAATTTTCTGGTTTGGAAATGCTAATGTTTTCCAGAGAAATATGTTCAGCATAGTAAGGTGCTCGGGGCCAAGCAGACAGGTCTGGATGTTATTGATGATATAAGAGCTTTAACGAAAGCCCACATGAGCTGATGGACCCCAGACATCCTCTTTAACTAGGAGTTTGAGCTACAGGGTACCAGGGAACAAAAGAAATGGGGCTAAATTATCCTTTGTCCCGATGGCAGTAAGGCTCCTCAATGTTTAAAACCACCAGTGTTCTGGCCTACACCTAACATTGTAGTTACACTACCAGGAGGACCAGTGTTCTGGACTACAGCTAACATTGTAGTTACACTACCAGGATGTCCAGTGTTCTGGCCTACAGCTAACATTGTAGTTAAACTACCAGGAGGACCAGTGTTCTGGACTACAGCTAACATTGTAGTTAAACTACCAGGAGGACCAGTGTTCTGGACTACAGCTAACATTGTAGTTAAACTACCAGGAGGACCAGTGTTCTGGCCTACAGCTAACATTGTAGTTACACTACCAGGAGGACCAGTGTTCTGGCCTCCAGCTAACATTGTAGTTAAACTACCAGGAGGACCAGTGTTCTGGACTACAGCTAACATTGTAGTTAAACTACCAGGAGGACCAGTGTTCTGGACTACAGCTAACATTGTAGTTAAACTACCAGTGTTCTGGACTACAGCTAACATTGTAGTTACACTACCAGGAGGACCAGTGTTCTGGCCCCCAGCTAACATTGTAGTTACACTACCAGGAGGACCAGTGTTCTGGCCCCCAGCTAACATTGTAGTTACACTACCAGGAGGACCAGTGTTCTGGCCCCCAGCTAACATTGTAGTTACACTAACAGGAGGACCAGTGTTTTAACCTACAGCTAACATTGTAGTTAAACTACCAGGAGGACCAGTGTTCTGGACTACAGCTAACATTGGAGTTAAACTACCAGGAGGACCAGTGTTCTGGCCTACAGCTAACATTGTAGTTAAACTACCAGGAGGACCAGTGTTCTGGACTACAGCTAACATTGTAGTTAAACTACCAGGAGGACCAGTGTTCTGGCCTACAGCTAACATTGTAGTTAAACTACCAGGAGGACCAGTGTTCTGGACTACAGCTAACATTGTAGTTAAACTACCAGGAGGACCAGTGTTTTAACCTACAGCTAACATTGTAGTTAAACTACCAGGAGGACCAGTGTTCTGGACTACAGCTAACATTGGAGTTAAACTACCAGGAGGACCAGTGTTCTGGCCTACAGCTAACATTGTAGTTAAACTACCAGGAGGACCAGTGTTCTGGACTACAGCTAACATTGTAGTTAAACTACCAGGAGGACCAGTGTTCTGGACTACAGCTAACATTGTAGTTACACTACCAGGAGGACCAGTGTGTTAACCTACAGCTAACACTGTAGTTAAACTACCAGGAGGACCAGTGTTCTGGACTACAGCTAACATTGTAGTTAAACTACCAGGAGGACCAGTGTTCTGGACTACAGCTAACATTGTAGTTAAACTACCAGGAGGACCAGTGTTCTGGACTACAGCTAACATTGTAGTTAAACTACCAGGAGGACCAGTGTTCTGGACTACAGCTAACATTGTAGTTAAACTACCAGGAGGACCAGTGTTCTGGACTACAGCTAACATTGTAGTTAAACTACCAGGAGGACCAGTGTTCTGGACTACAGCTAACATTGTAGTTAAACTACCAGGAGGACCAGTGTTCTGGACTACAGCTAACATTGTAGTTAAACTACCAGGAGGACCAGTGTGTTAACCTACAGCTAACATTGTAGTTACACTAACAGGAGGACCAGTGTTTTAACCTACAGCTAACATTGTAGTTAAACTACCAGGAGGACCAGTGTTCTGGACTACAGATAACATTGTAGTTAAACTACCAGGAGGACCAGTGTTCTGGCCTACAGCTAACATTGTAGTTAAACTACCAGGAGGACCAGTGTTCTGGCCTACAGCTAACATTGTAGTTAAACTACCAGGAGGACCAGTGTTCTGGACTACAGCTAACATTGTAGTTAAACTACCAGGAGGACCAGTGTTCTGGACTACAGCTAACATTGTAGTTAAACTACCAGGAGGACCAGTGTTCTGGACTACAGCTAACATTGTAGTTAAACTACCAGGAGGACCAGTGTTCTGGACTACAGCTAACATTGTAGTTAAACTACCAGGAGGACCAGTGTTCTGGACTACAGCTAACATTGTAGTTACACTAACAGGAGGACCAGTGTTCTGACCTCCAGCTAACATTGTAGTTACACTAACAGGAGGACCAGTGTTCTGGCCTCCAGCTAACATTGTAGTTAAACTACCAGGAGGACCAGTGTTCTGGCCTCCAGCTAACATTGTAGTTAAACTAACAGGAGGACCAGTGTTCTGACCTCCAGCTAACATTGTAGTTACACTACCAGGAGGACCAGTGTTCTGACCTCCAGCTAACATTGTAGTTACACTAACAGGAGGACCAGTGTTCTGACCTCCAGCTAACATTGTAGTTACACTAACAGGAGGACCAGTGTTCTGGCCTCCAGCTAACATTGTAGTTAAACTACCAGGAGGACCAGTGTTCTGGCCTCCAGCTAACATTGTAGTTACACTAACAGGAGGACCAGTGTTCTGGCCTCCAGCTAACATTGTAGTTAAACTACCAGGAGGACCAGTGTTTTAACCTACAGCTAACATTGTACCAGGAGGACCAGTGTTCTGGCCTCCAGCTAACATTGGAGTTAAACTACCAGGAGGACCAGTGTTCTGGCCTCCAGCTAACATTGTAGTTAAACTACCAGGAGGACCAGTGTTCTGGCCTACAGCTAACATTGTAGTTAAACTACCAGGAGGACCAGTGTTCTGGACTACAGCTAACATTGTAGTTAAACTACCAGGAGGACCAGTGTTCTGGACTACAGCTAACATTGTAGTTAAACTACCAGGAGGACCAGTGTTCTGGACTACAGCTAACATTGTAGTTAAACTACCAGGAGGACCAGTGTTCTGGACTACAGCTAACATTGTAGTTAAACTACCAGGAGGACCAGTGTTCTGGACTACAGCTAACATTGTAGTTACACTAACAGGAGGACCAGTGTTCTGACCTCCAGCTAACATTGTAGTTACACTAACAGGAGGACCAGTGTTCTGGCCTCCAGCTAACATTGTAGTTAAACTACCAGGAGGACCAGTGTTCTGGCCTCCAGCTAACATTGTAGTTAAACTAACAGGAGGACCAGTGTTCTGACCTCCAGCTAACATTGTAGTTACACTACCAGGAGGACCAGTGTTCTGACCTCCAGCTAACATTGTAGTTACACTAACAGGAGGACCAGTGTTCTGACCTCCAGCTAACATTGTAGTTACACTAACAGGAGGACCAGTGTTCTGGCCTCCAGCTAACATTGTAGTTAAACTACCAGGAGGACCAGTGTTCTGGCCTCCAGCTAACATTGTAGTTACACTAACAGGAGGACCAGTGTTCTGGCCTCCAGCTAACATTGTAGTTAAACTACCAGGAGGACCAGTGTTTTAACCTACAGCTAACATTGTACCAGGAGGACCAGTGTTCTGGCCTCCAGCTAACATTGGAGTTAAACTACCAGGAGGACCAGTGTTCTGGCCTCCAGCTAACATTGTAGTTAAACTACCAGGAGGACCAGTGTTCTGGCCTACAGCTAACATTGTAGTTAAACTACCAGGAGGACCAGTGTTCTGGACTACAGCTAACATTGTAGTTAAACTACCAGGAGGACCAGTGTTCTGGACTACAGCTAACATTGTAGTTAAACTACCAGGAGGACCAGTGTTCTGGACTACAGCTAACATTGTAGTTAAACTACCAGGAGGACCAGTGTTCTGGACTACAGCTAACATTGTAGTTAAACTACCAGGAGGACCAGTGTTCTGGACTACAGCTAACATTGTAGTTACACTAACAGGAGGACCAGTGTTCTGACCTCCAGCTAACATTGTAGTTACACTAACAGGAGGACCAGTGTTCTGGCCTCCAGCTAACATTGTAGTTAAACTACCAGGAGGACCAGTGTTCTGGCCTCCAGCTAACATTGTAGTTAAACTAACAGGAGGACCAGTGTTCTGACCTCCAGCTAACATTGTAGTTACACTACCAGGAGGACCAGTGTTCTGACCTCCAGCTAACATTGTAGTTACACTAACAGGAGGACCAGTGTTCTGACCTCCAGCTAACATTGTAGTTACACTAACAGGAGGACCAGTGTTCTGGCCTCCAGCTAACATTGTAGTTAAACTACCAGGAGGACCAGTGTTCTGGCCTCCAGCTAACATTGTAGTTACACTAACAGGAGGACCAGTGTTCTGGCCTCCAGCTAACATTGTAGTTAAACTACCAGGAGGACCAGTGTTTTAACCTACAGCTAACATTGTACCAGGAGGACCAGTGTTCTGGCCTCCAGCTAACATTGAGTTAAACTACCAGGAGGACCAGTGTTCTGGCCTCCAGCTAACATTGTAGTTAAACTACCAGGAGGACCAGTGTTCTGGACTACAGCTAACATTGTAGTTAAACTACCAGGACCAGTGTTTTAACCTCCAGCTAACATTGTAGTTGATATCCTGCTGATGTTAGAACAGCGGCGTCTGGTAAGACGAGGGGGGGGGGGGGCGGTAAGACGAGGGGGGGGGCTATGCATATTTGTAAACAACAGCTGGTGCACGATATCTCAGGAAGTCTCGAGGTTTTGCTCGCCCGAGGTAGAGTATCTCATGAAAATCTGTAGACCACACTATTTTCATCTGCATTTTTCATAGCTAATACATGTGTCACCAGCCACTTTAAACAATGGGAATTATAATATATACTGTACTCTACATCATCGACTGCATCCTTATGTAATACATGTATCACTAGCCACTTTAACTATGCCACTTTGTTTACTTTGTCTACATACTCATCTCATATGTATATACTGTACTCTACATCATCGACTGCATCCTTATGTAATACATGTATCACTAGCCACTTTAACTATGCCACTTTGTTTACTTTGTCTACATACTCATCTCATATGTATATACTGTACTCTACATCATCGACTGCATCCTTATGTAATACATGTATCACTAGCCACTTTAACTATGCCACTTTGTTTACTTTGTCTACATACTCATCTCATATGTATATACTGTACTCGATACCATCTACTGTATGCTGCCCTGTACCATCACTCATTCATATATCCTTATGTACATATTCTTTATCCCCTTACACTGTGTATAAGACAGTAGTTTTGGAATTGTTAGTTAGATTACTCGTTGGTTATTACTGCATTGTCGGAACTAGAAGCACAAGCATTTCGCTACACTCGCATTAACATCTGCTAACCATGTGTATGTGACAAATAACATTTGATTTGATTGGATTTTGATTAGCTGTTGACACACCACCACAGACCGATGCTGGCACACTCAATGAGCTGTGTTCTACCATAAGAAAACAGGAAGACGCTCATCCAGAGGCGGCGCTCCTAGCAGGGAAACTTAAATCTGTTTTACCAAATTTGTATCAGCATGTAAAATGTGCAACCAGAGGGGAAAAAAACTCTAGACCACCTTTACTCCAGACACAGAGACGCGTACAAAGCTCTCCCTCCATTAGATAAATCTGACCATAATTATATCCTCCTGATTCCTGCTTACAAGCCAAAACTAAAGCAGGAAGCTCCAGTGACTCTGTCAATAAGAAAGTGAAGCAGATACTAAACCACAGGACTGTTTTGTTAGCACAGACTGGAATATGTTCAGGGATTCCTCCGATGGCATTGAGGAGTACATCATTGGCTTCATCAATAAGTGCATTGATCATGTCGTCCCCACAGTGACCGTACGTACATACCCCAACCAGAAGATATTGGTTACAGGCAACATCCGCACTGAGCTAAAGGCTAGAGCTGCCGCTTTCAAGGAGCAGGACTCTCACCCGGAAGCGTATAAGATATCCCGCAATGCCTTCCAACGAACCATCAAACAGGCAAAGTGTCAAGATCAAATCGTCCTACACCAGCTCCGATGCTAACCGGATGTGGCAGGGCTTGCAAACCATTATAGACTACAATGGGAAGTACAGCCGAGAGCTGCCCAGTGACACGAGCCTACCAGACGAGCTAAACTACTTCTATGCTCGCTTAGAGGTAAATAACACTGAAACATGCATGAGAGCACCAGCTGTTCCGGACGACTGTGTGATCACGACCTTTAAACAGGTCAACATTCAAAAGGGCGCTGGGCCAGACGGATTACCAGGACGTGTACTGCGAGCATGCGCTGACCAACTGGCAAGTGTCTTCACTGACATTTTCAACCTCTCCCTGTCCGAGTCTGTAATACCAACATGTATTAAGCAGACCACCATAGTGCCTGTGCCAAAGACCATCTATCCTATTAATTGACTACAGCTCAGCATTCGACACCATAGTGCCCTCAAAGCTCATCAATAAACTAAGGACCCTGGGATTAAACACCTCCCTCTGCAACTGGATCCTGGACTTCCTGACGGGCCGTCCCCAGGTGGTGAGGGTTGTTGGAGCGAACCATTAAGGAGAGCTGAGCATTAAAAAGGTCTAGTTGCCAGGCTGAAGTAGCAAGGACATGCACATTAAGAGAAGATGACACCCAGGCCTTTTGACACCCAGGCTATGCTCTATTTTTGAAAGAGTACATTAACCAAGACCATACGTACATCTACGACAGCTGGACGTACTATGGTCAGCAGGATACAGGAAGAAAGATGGAAGCAAGATAACTGATGACTAACACGTGAAACATAAGCATGCAATGCATACATTATTTATGCAATTATGTTTAAGTAGTGAAAAGGGTTCTACCATCGTTATAACCAAAAGCAGATATGAGCGTTAGTGGGCGTGCTCTGAGCGTTAGTGGGCGTGCTCTGAGCGTTAGTGGGCGTGAGCTCTGAGCGTTAGTGGGCGTGAGCTCTGAGCGTTAGTGGGCGTGAGCTCTGAGCGTTAGTGGGCGTGAGCTCTGAGCGTTAGTGAGCGTGCTCTGAGCGTTAGTGGGCGTGCTCTGAGCGTTAGTGGGCGTGCTCTGAGCGTTAGTGGGCGTGCTCTGAGCGTTAGTGGGCGTGCTCTGAGCGTTAGTGGGCGTGCTCTGAGCGTTAGTGGGCGTGAGCTCTGAGCGTTAGTGGGCGTGAGCTCTGAGCGTTAGTGGGCGCGCTCTGAGCGTTAGTGGGCGCGCTCTGAGCGTTAGTGGGCGCGCTCTGAGCGTTAGTGGGCGTGCTCTGAGCGTTAGTGGGCGTGAGCTCTGAGCGTTAGTGGGCGTGAGCTCTGAGCGTTAGTGGGCGTGCTCTGAGCGTTAGTGGGCGTGCTCTGAGCGTTAGTGGGCGTGCTCTGAGCGTTAGTGGGCGTGCTCTGAGATGAGAAGAAAATAACAAAAGGTCAAGGGAAGCTATTTTCATATAGAGGGAGGGGACTCTATACGTTATGCAAAGACAGAATCCTAGAATATGAGAGTCTCTTTCCATGGAGGGGCTCGGCCCTGTTATGTTTGTGATAAGGTCCTTCCATGGAGGGGCTCGGCCCTGTTGTGTTTGTGATAAGGTCCATGGAGGGGCTCGGCCCTGTTGTGTTTGTGATAGGGTCCATGGAGGGGCTCGGCCCTGTTGTGTTTGTGATAGGGTCCTTCCATGGAGGGGCTCGGCCCTGTTGTGTTTGTGATAGGGTCCTTCCATGGAGGGGCTCGGCCCTGTTGTGTTTGTGATAGGGTCCTTCCATGGAGGGGCTCGGCCCTGTTATGTTTGTGATAAGGTCCTTCCATGGAGGGGCTCAGCCCTGTTATGTTAGTGATAAGGTCCTTCCATGGAGGGGCTCAGCCCTGTTATGTTTGTGATAGGGTCCTTCCATGGAGGGGCTCGGCCCTGTTATGTTAGTGATAGGGTCCTTCCATGGAGGGGCTCGGCCCTGTTGTGTTTGTGATAAGGTCCTTCGATGGAGGGGCTCGGCCCTGTTATGTTTGTGATAAGGTCCTTCCATGGAGGGGCTCGGCCCTGTTGTGTTTGATAGGGTCCTTCCATGGAGGGGCTCGGCCCTGTTGTGTTTGTGATAAGGTCCTTCCATGGAGGGGCTCAGCCCTGTTATGTTTGTGATAGGGTCCTTCCATGGAGGGGCTCGGCCCTGTTATGTTTGTGATAGGGTCCTTCCATGGAGGGGCTCGGCCCTGTTGTGTTTGTGATAAGGTCCTTCCATGGAGGGGCTCAGCCCTGTTATGTTTGTGATAGGGTCCTTCCATGGAGGGGCTCGGCCCTGTTATGTTTGTGATAGGGTCCTTCCATGGAGGGGCTCAGCCCTGTTATGTTAGTGATAAGGTCCTTCCATGGAGGGGCTCGGGCTTGTTATGTTAGTGATAAGGTCCTTCCATGGAGGGGCTCAGCCCTGTTATGTTTGTGATAGGGTCCTTCCATGGAGGGGCTCAGCCCTGTTGTGTTTGTGATAAGGTCCTTCCATGGAGGGGTTCGGCCCTGTTATGTTAGTGATAGGGTCCTTCCATGGAGGGGCTCAGCCCTGTTATGTTAGTGATAGGGTCCTTCCATGGAGGCCCTGTTATGTTAGTGATAGGGTCCTTCCATGGAGGGGCTCAGCCCTGTTATGTTAGTGATAGGGTCCTTCCATGGAGGCCCTGTTATGTTTGTGATAAGGTCCTTCCATGGAGGGGCTCAGCCCTGTTATGTTAGTGATAGGGTCCTTCCATGGAGGGGCTCGGCCCTGTTATGTTAGTGATAAGGTCCTTCCATGGAGGGGCTCAGCCCTGTTATGTTAGTGATAGGGTCCTTCCATGGAGGGGCTCAGCCCTGTTGTGTTTGTGATAAGGTCCTTCCATGGAGGGGCTCAGCCCTGTTGTGTTTGTGATAAGGTCCTTCCATGGAGGGGCTCAGCCCTGTTGTGTTTGTGATAAGGTCCTTCCATGGAGGGCCTGTTATGTTTGTGATAAGGTCCTTCCATGGAGGGCCTGTTATGTTTGTGATAGGGTCCTTCCATGGAGGGCCTGTTATGTTAGTGATAAGGTCCTTCCATGGAGGGGCTCAGCCCTGTTATGTTAGTGATAAGGTCCTTCCATGGAGGGGCTCAGCCCTGTTATGTTAGTGATAAGGTCCTTCCATGGAGGGGCTCAGCCCTGTTATGTTAGTGATAAGGTCCTTCCATGGAGGGGCTCGGCCCTGTTGTGTTTGTGATAAGGTCCTTCCATGGAGGGGCTCAGCCCTGTTATGTTAGTGATAGGGTCCTTCCATGGAGGGGCTCAGCCCTGTTGTGTTTGTGATAAGGTCCTTCCATGGAGGGGTTCGGCCCTGTTATGTTAGTGATAGGGTCCTTCCATGGAGGGGCTCAGCCCTGTTATGTTAGTGATAGGGTCCTTCCATGGAGGCCCTGTTATGTTAGTGATAGGGTCCTTCCATGGAGGGGCTCAGCCCTGTTATGTTAGTGATAGGGTCCTTCCATGGAGGCCCTGTTATGTTTGTGATAAGGTCCTTCCATGGAGGGGCTCAGCCCTGTTATGTTAGTGATAGGGTCCTTCCATGGAGGGGCTCGGCCCTGTTATGTTAGTGATAAGGTCCTTCCATGGAGGGGCTCAGCCCTGTTATGTTAGTGATAGGGTCCTTCCATGGAGGGGCTCAGCCCTGTTGTGTTTGTGATAAGGTCCTTCCATGGAGGGGTTCGGCCCTGTTATGTTAGTGATAGGGTCCTTCCATGGAGGGGCTCAGCCCTGTTGTGTTTGTGATAAGGTCCTTCCATGGAGGGGCTCAGCCCTGTTGTGTTTGTGATAAGGTCCTTCCATGGAGGGGCTCAGACCTGTTGTGTTTGTGATAAGGTCCTTCCATGGAGGGGCTCAGCCCTGTTATGTTTGTGATAAGGTCCTTCCATGGAGGGCCTGTTATGTTTGTGATAAGGTCCTTCCATGGAGGGCCTGTTATGTTTGTGATAGGGTCCTTCCATGGAGGGCCTGTTATGTTAGTGATAAGGTCCTTCCATGGAGGGGCTCAGCCCTGTTATGTTAGTGATAAGGTCCTTCCATGGAGGGGCTCGGCCCTGTTATGTTAGTGATAAGGTCCTTCCATGGAGGGGCTCGGCCCTGTTATGTTAGTGATAAGGTCCTTCCATGGAGGGGCTCAGCCCTGTTATGTTAGTGATGGGGTCCTTCCATGGAGGGGCTCAGCCCTGTTATGTTAGTGATGGGGTCCTTCCATGGAGGGGCTCAGCCCTGTTATGTTAGTGATAGGGTCCTTCCATGGAGGGGCTCAGCCCTGTTATGTTAGTGATAGGGTCCTTCCATGGAGGGGCTCGGCCCTGTTATGTTAGTGATAAGGTCCTTCCATGGAGGGGCTCGGCCCTGTTATGTTAGTGATAAGGTCCTTCCATGGAGGGGCTCGGCCCTGTTATGTTAGTGATAAGGTCCTTCCATGGAGGGGCTCAGCCCTGTTGTGTTAGTGATAAGGTCCTTCCATGGAGGGGCTCAGCCCTGTTATGTTAGTGATAAGGTCCTTCCATGGAGGGGCTCAGCCCTGTTATGTTAGTGATAAGGTCCTTCCATGGAGGGAATCAGCCCTGTTATGTTAGTGATGGGGTCCTTCCATGGAGGGGCTCAGCCCTGTTATGTTAGTGATGGGGTCCTTCCATGGAGGGGCTCAGCCCTGTTATGTTAGTGATAGGGTCCTTCCATGGAGAGGCTCAGCCCTGTTATGTTAGTGATAGGGTCCTTCCATGGAGGGGCTCAGCCCTGTTATGTTAGTGATAAGGTCCTTCCATGGAGGGGCTCGGCCCTGTTATGTTAGTGATAAGGTCCTTCCATGGAGGGGCTCAGCCCTGTTATGTTAGTGATGGGGTCCTTCCATGGAGGGGCTCAGCCCTGTTATGTTAGTGATAAGGTCCTTCCATGGAGGGGCTCAGCCCTGTTATGTTAGTGATAAGGTCCTTCCATGGAGGGGCTCAGCCCTGTTATGTTAGTGATAAGGTCCTTCCATGGAGGGGCTCAGCCCTGTTATGTTAGTGATAAGGTCCTTCCATGGAGGGGCTCAGCCCTGTTATGTTAGTGATGGGGTCCTTCCATGGAGGGGCTCAGCCCTGTTATGTTAGTGATGGGGTCCTTCCATGGAGGGGCTCAGCCCTGTTATGTTAGTGATAGGGTCCTTCCATGGAGGGGCTCAGCCCTGTTATGTTAGTGATAGGGTCCTTCCATGGAGGGGCTCAGCCCTGTTATGTTAGTGATAAGGTCCTTCCATGGAGGGGCTCGGCCCTGTTATGTTAGTGATAAGGTCCTTCCATGGAGGGGCTCAGCCCTGTTATGTTAGTGATAAGGTCCTTCCATGGAGGGGCTCAGCCCTGTTATGTTAGTGATGGGGTCCTTCCATGGAGGGGCTCAGCCCTGTTATGTTAGTGATAAGGTCCTTCCATGGAGGGGCTCAGCCCTGTTATGTTAGTGATAAGGTCCTTCCATGGAGGGGCTCAGCCCTGTTATGTTAGTGATAAGGTCCTTCCATGGAGGGGCTCAGCCCTGTTATGTTAGTGATAAGGTCCTTCCATGGAGGGACTCAGCCCTGTTATGTTAGTGATAAGGTCCTTCCATGGAGGGGCTCAGCCCTGTTATGTTAGTGATAAGGTCCTTCCATGGAGGGGCTCAGCCCTGTTATGTTAGTGATAAGGTCCTTCCATGGAGGGGCTCAGCCCTGTTATGTTAGTGATAAGGTCCTTCCATGGAGGGACTCAGCCCTGTTATGTTAGTGATAAGGTCCTTCCATGGAGGGGCTCAGCCCTGTTATGTTAGTGATAAGGTCCTTCCATGGAGGGGCTCAGCCCTGTTGTGTTAGTGATAAGGTCCTTCCATGGAGGGACTCAGCCCTGTTATGTTAGTGATAAGGTCCTTCCATGGAGGGGCTCAGCCCTGTTATGTTAGTGATAAGGTCCTTCCATGGAGGGACTCAGCCCTGTTATGTTAGTGATAAGGTCCTTCCATGGAGGGGCTCAGCCCTGTTATGTTAGTGATAAGGTCCTTCCATGGAGGGGCTCAGCCCTGTTGTGTTAGTGATAAGGTCCTTCCATGGAGGGGCTCAGCCCTGTTATGTTAGTGATAAGGTCCTTCCATGGAGGGGCTCGGCCCTGTTATGTTAGTGATAAGGTCCTTCCATGGAGGGGCTCGGCCCTGTTATGTTAGTGATAAGGTCCTTCCATGGAGGGGCTCGGCCCTGTTATGTTAGTGATAAGGTCCTTCCATGGAGGGGCTCGGCCCTGTTATGTTAGTGATAAGGTCCTTCCATGGAGGGGCTCAGCCCTGTTATGTTAGTGATAAGGTCCTTCCATGGAGGGACTCAGCCCTGTTATGTTAGTGATAAGGTCCTTCCATGGAGGGACTCAGCCCTGTTATGTTAGTGATAAGGTCCTTCCATGGAGGGGCTCAGCCCTGTTATGTTAGTGATAAGGTCCTTCCATGGAGGGGCTCAGCCCTGTTATGTTAGTGATAAGGTCCTTCCATGGAGGGGCTCAGCCCTGTTATGTTAGTGATAAGGTCCTTCCATGGAGGGACTCAGCCCTGTTATGTTAGTGATAAGGTCCTTCCATGGAGGGACTCAGCCCTGTTATGTTAGTGATAAGGTCCTTCCATGGAGGGGCTCAGCCCTGTTATGTTAGTGATAAGGTCCTTCCATGGAGGGACTCAGCCCTGTTATGTTAGTGATAAGGTCCTTCCATGGAGGGACTCAGCCCTGTTATGTTAGTGATAAGGTCCTTCCATGGAGGGACTCAGCCCTGTTATGTTAGTGATAAGGTCCTTCCATGGAGGGGCTCAGCCCTGTTATGTTAGTGATAAGGTCCTTCCATGGAGGGACTCAGCCCTGTTATGTTAGTGATAAGGTCCTTCCATGGAGGGACTCAGCCCTGTTATGTTAGTGATAAGGTCCTTCCATGGAGGGCTCAGCCCTGTTATGTTAGTGATAAGGTCCTTCCATGGAGGGACTCAGCCCTGTTATGTTAGTGATAAGGTCCTTCCATGGAGGGACTCAGCCCTGTTATGTTAGTGATAAGGTCCTTCCATGGAGGGACTCAGCCCTGTTATGTTTGTATTAAAGTGTATATTGAATTCACAAGTTCTTGTAAGAACTATTATAGTGTTATATTTCTGAGACAATTCTCCACAACAACACATTCGCCACGCTGATCCTCAACACAGGGGCCTCAGGGGTGCGTGCTCTGTCCCCTCCTGTACTCCTTGTTCACTCATGATTGCACGGCTAGGCACGACTCCAACATGATCGTTAAGTTTGTCGATGACACAACACTGACAACGTGCACTGCGCCCGGCCCGACACAGGAGTCGCTAGTGCGCAATGAGACAAGGATATCCCTGCCGGCCAAACCCTCCCTAACCCGGACGACGCTGGGCCAATTGTGCGTTGCCCCATGGGCCTCCCAGTCACGGCCGGCTGCGACAGAGCCTGGACTCGAACCCAGAATCTCTGATGGCACAGCCTTAGACCACTGAGACAGAGCCTGGACTCGAACCCAGAATCCTTAGACCACTGAGACAGAGCCTGGACTCGAACCCAGAATCCTTAGACCACTGAGACAGAGCCTGGACTCGAACCCAGAATCCTTAGACCACTGAGACAGAGCCTGGACTCGAACCCAGAATCCTTAGACCACTGAGACTCTGAGGCTCTGCATCTGTCCTCGTGCTCCTAGACCTTAGTGCTGCTTTTGATACCATCGATCACCACATTCTTTTGGAGAGATTGGAAACCCAAATTGGTCTACACGGACATGTTCTGGCCTGGTTTAGATCTTATCTGTCGGAAAGATATCAGTTTGTCTCTGTGAATGGTTTGTCCTCTGACAAATCAACTGTACATTTCGGTGTTCCTCAAGGTTCTGTTTTAGGACCACTATTGTTTTCACTATATATTTTACCTCTTGGGGATGTTATTCGAAAACATAATGTAAACTTTCACTGCTATGCGGATGACACACAGCTGTACATTTCAATGAAACATGGTGAAGCCCCAAAATTGCCCTCGCTAGAAGCATGTGTTTCAGACATAAGGAAGTGGATGGCTGCAAACTTTCTACTATTAAACTCGGACAAAACAGAGATGCTTGTTCTAGGTCCCAAGAAACAAAGAGATCTTCTGTTGAATCTGACAATTAATCTTAATGGTTGTACAGTCGTCTCAAATAAAACTGTGAAGGACCTCGGCGTTACTCTGGACCCTGATCTCTCTTTTGAAGAACATATCAAGACCATTTCGAGGACAGCTTTTTTCCATCTACGTAACATTGCAAAAATCAGAAACTTTCTGTCCAAAAATGATGCAGAAAAATTAATCCATGCTTTTGTCACTTCTAGGTTAGACTACTGCAATGCTCTATTTTCCGGCTACCCGGATAAAGCACTAAATAAACTTCAGTTAGTGCTGAATACGGCTGCTAGAATCCTGACTAGAACCAAAAATTTGATCATATTACTCCAGTGCTAGCCTCTCTACACTGGCTTCCTGTCAAAGCAAGGGCTGATTTCAAGGTTTTACTGCTAACCTACAAAGCATTACATGGGCTTGCTCCTACCTATCTCTCTGATTTGGTCCTGCCGTACATACCTACACGTACGCTACGGTCACAAGACGCAGGCCTCCTAATTGTCCCTAGAATTTCTAAGCAAACAGCTGGAGGCAGGGCTTTCTCCTATAGAGCTCCATTTTTATGGAACGGTCTGCCTACCCATGTCAGAGACGCAAACTCGGTCTCAACCTTTAAGTCTTTACTGAAGACTCATCTCTTCAGTGGGTCATATGATTGAGTGTAGTCTGGCCCAGGAGTGGGAAGGTGAACGGAAAGGCTCTGGAGCAACGAACCGCCCTTGCTGTCTCTGCCTGGCCGATTCCCCTCTTTCCACTGGGATTCTCTGCCTCTACCCTGTTACGGGGCTGAGTCACTGGCTTACTGGGGCTCTCTCATGCCGTCCCTGTGGGGGTGCGTCACCTGGGTGGGTTGATTCACTGTTGTGGTCGGCCTGTCTGGGTTTGCGCCTCCCCTTGGGTTGTGCCGTGGCGGAGATCTTTGTGGGCTATACTCGGCCTTGTCTCAGGATGGTAAGTTGGTGGTTGAAGATATCCCTCTAGTGGTGTGGGGGCTGTGCTTTGGCAAAGTGGGTGGGGTTATATCCTTCCTGTTTGGCCCTGTCCGGGGTGTCCTCGGGTTGGGGCCACAGTGTCTCCTGACCCCTCCTGTCTCAGCCTCCAGTATTTATGCTGCATTAGTTTATGTGTCGGGGGCTAGGGTCAGTTTGTTATATCTGGAGTACTTCTCCTGTCCTATTCGGTGTCCTGTGTGAATCTAAGTGTGCGTTCTCTAATTCTCTCCTTCTCTCTTTCTTTCTCTCTCTCGGAGGACCTGAGCCCTAGGACCATGCCCCAGGACTACCTGACATGATGACTCCTTGCTGTCCCCAGTCCACCTGGCCATGCTGCTGCTCCAGTTTCAACTGGCCTGGGCCCTAGGACCATGTCCCAGGACTACCTGACATGATGACTCCTTGCTGTCCCCAGTCCACCTGGCCATGCTGCTGCTCCAGTTTCAACTGTTCTGCCTTACTATTATTCAACCATGCTGGTCATTTATGAACATTTGAACATCTTGGCCACGTTCTGTTATAATCTCCACCCGGCACAGCCAGAAGAGGACTGGCCACCCCACATATGCTCTCTCAAATTCTCTCTTTCTTTCTCTCTCTCTCGGAGGACCTGAGCCCTAGGACCGTGCCCCAGGACTACCTGACATGATGACTCCTTGCTGTCCCCAGTCCACCTGACTGTGCTGCTGCTCCAGTTTCAACTGTTCTGCCTTATTATTATTCGACCATGCTGGTCATTTATGAACATTTGAACATCTTGGTCATGTTCTGTTATAATCTCTACCCGGCACAGCCAGAAGAGGACTGGCCACCCCACATAGCCTGGTTCCTCTCTAGGTTTCTTCCTAGGTTTTGGCCTTTCTAGGGAGTTTTTCCTAGCCACCGTGCTTTTACACCTGCATTGTTTGCTGTTTGGGGTTTTAGGCTGGGTTTCTGTACAGCACTTTGAGATATCAGCTGATGTACGAAGGGCTATATAAATAAATTTGATTTGATTTGATTTGAGACAGAGCCTGGACTCGAACCCAGAATCCTTAGACCACTGAGACAGAGCCTGGACTCGAACCCAGAATCCTTAGACCACTGAGACAGAGCCTGGACTCGAACCCAGAATCCTTAGACCACTGAGACAGAGCCTGGACTCGAACCCAGAATCCTTAGACCACTGAGACAGAGCCTGGACTCGAACCCAGAATCCTTAGACCACTGAGACAGAGCCTGCGCCACCTGGGAGGCCCTTCGCTATTGATATTTTACTGCTGCTCTTTAACTACTTGTTACTTTTATTTCATATTTTTTTAACTGCATTTGTAAGTAAGCATTTCACTGTAAGGTTACCTGTTGTATTCGGCACATGTGACTATTAGAATTTTATGTGCAGATGAATCATTGAATGCTCATGAATTGCACTTTTCTACACTATTGTCTGTATATGTCCTTTTGTCTATCTTGCAGTGTGTTATGTATGCACAGAGCAGCAACCAACATTTCCCCGGGGGGGTTATCTTTAACAGGTACCGTGCTGTCCCGCTCTAATTCACCACAACCTTGAACTAATATAGGATAAATCCATGATTATTGAGCGTGACTGTTGCCAAAGACAGAAATCCCAGCTCACGCTTGTAGGCGACGTCGGATAGCTAAACTCATGCGCATTAACACGTTTTCGGGGCTAACTCAACTAGCGCCGAACTGCGCATGTGCAACCCGTCATCTCTAATAAGGCGCTCCTTCGATATAAAGTTGTTTTTGACGAGCATTTTAAAAAGGTATCCGTTTATTTTCACGAGGTTAGAGTAGTAAAATGTTCAACTACTAAAGACATTGGCTGGTTGTGCCTTTAGATTTCGAGAACGTACATCTAAAGAATAATTGTTCACTTCTCTAATTTACTTCTCAAACTCCGTTCTGATCTACTTCGAAAGCGTTCCCGGAAGTCGTAAGATGTTGCGCCTCTGTGTTTTTATAAACTCTGTCGGTGTTTTCGTTTTCCCCATCCAGGCTCTATGAAAAGACAACTGGGCCGATGCACCTGAAATCAAAACGACACTCGGTAGCTTTCTTATGACTCATATTTATAGTCTCTTCTTTACCAGGAAGTACGGTAAAGAGGAACCACAACCCCTTTTCCATACTGCTTTCTGATTGGGTTATTCCTATCACGTGATCCAGAAGTGAAAGGATTCTGGTTTTTCGGGAGGTAAGGAAATAAACACAACCTAATTATACTTGTGATTTTTACCTGACAAAATGTAAAAATATAAGGATATATTGTATGACTACAACGTGTTTTAACTGCACACGGTGTCGTCCTTCCCCGATGTCGACCTTCCCAGTTGTACTTGTGTAATGTCGGTGTATATCGTTTTGTGGAGGTGGGAACTGTCATGTTTGTTGTTGTTTTCCACAGTGAATCAGACCGACTGACTTAAGACACGAATAAAACGTGTATCTAAATACATTTTCCTCCTCCTTCGGCGTTATTTGGTGCAGTTAGCTAGTTAAAGAAGACATTATTAAAAGGTAACATAAACCATTGCTTGGGTGAATAGCCTGATGCGTAGTTAGGGCACACACCTTTATCTACCTAGATACGTTACTACAGCATTTTGTCATAGTCAAATGACGTTTCTGACCATTACTATAACGTTAGACTTTGACATGTAGCTAGGACATTGTCATGGAGAGAGAGCGGTCTATATTTTGTCGTCATTGTGAACGCGTCGGGCCGGAGGGGGGGTTTCCCATGGCGTCACGGTGTAATAAAGTGATCGGCGCCGGTACGTCAGTTTCACACACTTTTACACTGCTTGAGATCCAGCTAATACAGTATAATGGATTATCCCTCTAGTCTAGATTTAATGCGGTGGGTTTGATTTTTCTCTAACTTCTCAGTGGATCAGCGAGGCCTCCTATTGGCTGTGACACTGCTGAGTCAGGAAGTGGATTTTACTAAACGCATCGACAGTTTTTATGCCAGTAAAAAGTCGTATTTTTAGCACGACAGCTGTGATGGAAACAGGAAGTTTTGGTACAATTTTATAATAGTTCATCATGGTGGAATCTTTTTCTGTAGGTACATTTAATTATTCTGCGAAATGGCGGTTTGAGACCTCTTTAATTCGCAAATATTTATAACCGATTTATAACTCATTTGGAGTCATGGGATGATATGGTGTCTCCCACTACATCATCTCCCACTACGGATCAGGAAGCGGTGCGGTTTATCAGGCTGCAGGTGAAATACATTATATGATGAACTTCACAGGGTGGTGAAAGTCATGGTGATGCTCTTCATGCCGTTTGACAAATCCAAATATTCTCACTTTTATCCATAATAATCTCATCATGTAAACAGTGTACCCGCACTGGTGGCTAGAACACACCTGACAAAACCAGACTAGGCACGTTTACCCCCAGAAACAAGTCAGTTTGGTGAAAAAAACACATATTTTCTTTATGCAGAATTTAGAATATGCACTTTAAAATCTGCCAACAATTTGGATTGGAAATATCTATTCAATATTTACCAGAAATGATTGATATTTGAAGTACACAGAATGCATATTATTATGACCATAGCTACAACAGTCATGATACTAATTGACAGTTACTGTTTCAGGGGTTGCTATGACCTAATGTTGCTCTCTTCATCTACTGTATGAGTGACCCAGGACCACTGCTAGCTCTGGTCCTTGGCGTTATAGTGCAGCTTGCTAACGTTGAGCCTCACTAACACCCTGGACCAGAGCTAGTTGTGTCAATATGTCATTCCCCTTAGTGTGCTGTCTGAATGTGCTGGTTTGTTCTCCATTACAGGTGAACCTGAAGCCATCATCATGCAGAGCACAGCCAACTACCTGTGGCTCATCTCAGACCTGCTGGGCCAGGGAGCTACAGCTAACGTCTACCGTGGCAGACACAAGGTACAGGGCTAACACTAACATCTACCGTGGCAGACACAAGGTACAGGGCTAACACTAACATCTACCGTGGCAGACACAAGGTACAGGGCTAACATCTACCGTGGCAGACACAAGGTACAGGGCTAACACTAACATCTACCGTGGCAGACACAAGGTACAGGGCTAACACGCTAACGTCTACCGTGGCAGACACAAGGTACAGGGCTAACATCTACCGTGGCAGACACAAGGTACAGGGCTAACACTAACATCTACCGTGGCAGACACAAGGTACAGGGCTAACATCTACCGTGGCAGACACAAGGTACAGGGCTAACACGCTAACATCTACCGTGGCAGACACAAAGTACAGGGCTAACACTAACATCTACCGTGGCAGACACAAAGTACAGGGCTAACACGCTAACATCTACCGTGGCAGACACAAGGTACAGGGCTAACACTAACATCTACCGTGGCAGACACAAGGTACAGGGCTAACACTAACATCTACCGTGGCAGACACAAAGTACAGGGCTAACATCTACCGTGGCAGACACAAAGTACAGGGCTAACACTAACATCTACCGTGGCAGACACAAAGTACAGGGCTAACATCTACCGTGGCAGACACAAGGTACAGGGCTAACACTAACATCTACCGTGGCAGACACAAGGTACAGGGCTAACATCTACCGTGGCAGACACAAGGTACAGGGCTAACACTAACATCTACCGTGGCAGACACAAGGTACAGGGCTAACACGCTAACGTCTACCGTGGCAGACACAAGGTACAGGGCTAACATCTACCGTGGCAGACACAAGGTACAGGGCTAACACTAACATCTACCGTGGCAGACACAAGGTACAGGGCTAACATCTACCGTGGCAGACACAAGGTACAGGGCTAACACGCTAACATCTACCGTGGCAGACACAAAGTACAGGGCTAACACTAACATCTACCGTGGCAGACACAAAGTACAGGGCTAACACGCTAACATCTACCGTGGCAGACACAAGGTACAGGGCTAACACTAACATCTACCGTGGCAGACACAAGGTACAGGGCTAACACTAACATCTACCGTGGCAGACACAAAGTACAGGGCTAACATCTACCGTGGCAGACACAAAGTACAGGGCTAACACTAACATCTACCGTGGCAGACACAAAGTACAGGGCTAACATCTACCGTGGCAGACACAAGGTACAGGGCTAACACTAACATCTACCGTGGCAGACACAAGGTACAGGGCTAACATCTACCGTGGCAGACACAAGGTACAGGGCTAACACTAACATCTACCGTGGCAGACACAAGGTACAGGGCTAACACGCTAACGTCTACCGTGGCAGACACAAGGTACAGGGCTAACATCTACCGTGGCAGACACAAGGTACAGGGCTAACACTAACATCTACCGTGGCAGACACAAGGTACAGGGCTAACATCTACCGTGGCAGACACAAGGTACAGGGCTAACACGCTAACATCTACCGTGGCAGACACAAAGTACAGGGCTAACACTAACATCTACCGTGGCAGACACAAAGTACAGGGCTAACACGCTAACATCTACCGTGGCAGACACAAGGTACAGGGCTAACACTAACATCTACCGTGGCAGACACAAGGTACAGGGCTAACACTAACATCTACCGTGGCAGACACAAAGTACAGGGCTAACATCTACCGTGGCAGACACAAAGTACAGGGCTAACACTAACATCTACCGTGGCAGACACAAAGTACAGGGCTAACATCTACCGTGGCAGACACAAGGTACAGGGCTAACACGCTAACATCTACCGTGGCAGACACAAGGTACAGGGCTAACACGCTAACATCTACCGTGGCAGACACAAGGTACAGGGCTAACACTAACATCTACCGTGGCAGACACAAAGTACAGGGCTAACACTAACATCTACCGTGGCAGACACAAGGTACAGGGCTAACACGCTAACATCTACCGTGGCAGACACAAGGTACAGGGCTAACATCTACCGTGGCAGACACAATGTACAGGGCTAACATCTACCGTGGCAGACACAAGGTACAGGGCTAACATCTACCGTGGCAGACACAAAGTACAGGGCTAACACTAACATCTACCGTGGCAGACACAAGGTACAGGGCTAACACACTAACATCTACCGTGGCAGACACAAGGTACAGGGCTAACACACTAACATCTACCGTGGCAGACACAAGGTACAGGGCTAACACTAACATCTACCGTGGCAGACACAAGGTACAGGGCTAACATCTACCGTGGCAGACACAAGGTACAGGGCTAACATCTACCGTGGCAGACACAATGTACAGGGCTAACATCTACCGTGGCAGACACAAGGTACAGGGCTAACATCTACCGTGGCAGACACAAAGTACAGGGCTAACACTAACATCTACCGTGGCAGACACAAGGTACAGGGCTAACACTAACATCTACCGTGGCAGACACAAAGTACAGGGCTAACACTAACATCTACCGTGGCAGACACAAGGTACAGGGCTAACATCTACCGTGGCAGACACAAGGTACAGGGCTAACACTAACATCTACCGTGGCAGACACAAGGTACAGGGCTAACACTAACATCTACCGTGGCAGACACAAGGTACAGGGCTAACATCTACCGTGGCAGACACAAGGTACAGGGCTAACACTAACATCTACCGTGGCAGACACAAGGTACAGGGCTAACACTAACATCTACCGTGGCAGACACAAGGTACAGGGCTAACACTAACATCTACCGTGGCAGACACAAGGTACAGGGCTAACACTAACATCTACCGTGGCAGACACAAGGTACAGGGCTAACATCTACCGTGGCAGACACAAGGTACAGGGCTAACACTAACATCTACCGTGGCAGACACAAGGTACAGGGCTAACATCTACCGTGGCAGACACAAGGTACAGGGCTAACATCTACCGTGGCAGACACAATGTACAGGGCTAACACTAACATCTACCGTGGCAGACACAAGGTACAGGGCTAACATCTACCGTGGCAGACACAAGGTACAGGGCTAACACTAACATCTACCGTGGCAGACACAAGGTACAGGGCTAACATCTACCGTGGCAGACACAAGGTACAGGGCTAACACTAACATCTACCGTGGCAGACACAAGGTACAGGGCTAACATCTACCGTGGCAGACACAATGTACAGGGCTAACACTAACATCTACCGTGGCAGACACAAGGTACAGGACTAACATCTACCGTGGCAGACACAAGGTACAGGGCTAACACTAACATCTACCGTGGCAGACACAAGGTACAGGGCTAACACTAACATCTACCGTGGCAGACACAAGGTACAGGGCTAACATCTACCGTGGCAGACACAAGGTACAGGGCTAACATCTACCGTGGCAGACACAAGGTACAGGGCTAACATCTACCGTGGCAGACACAAGGTACAGGGCTAACATCTACCGTGGCAGACACAAGGTACAGGACTGGTCAGATAATTTTCCAATCTGTTTAAAGGCACAGTCAACAAAGTGAATGTAAACTTCTGACCCACTGGAATTGTGATACGGTGAATTATAAGTGAAATAATCTGTCTGTAAACAATTGTTGGAAAAATGACTTGTGTCATGCACAAAGCGGATGTCCTAACCGACTTGCCAAAACTATAGTTTGTTAACAAGCAATATGTGGAGTGGTTGAAAAACGAGTTTTAATGACTCCAACCTAAGTGTATGTAAACTTCTGACTTCAACTGTATCTATGGGCAGCACTGAGGGAGGGGTGGGGACTGTAACTGGGGGAGGAGGGAGGGGGGGCTGTAACTAAGGGGGAGGAGGGGGGGGGGGGCTGTAACTGAGGGGGAGGAGGGAGGGATGGGGACTGTAACTGGGGGGGAGGAGGGGGAGGAGGGAGGGGGGCTGTAACTGAGGGGGACATCTTGGCAGTCTCTCCACCAAGCATCTTGGCAGGATGCAAGAGCAGAAGTGTAGTGTTGTTTTAGTTGTTGACATTTAGGCCGAACAGGAAGTCTAATATAGTACTGTTGTTCACTGTCTGTTGTCTCACTAACTCGCCATTTTGAGACGTTTCACCAACTGTTCATGTCTCAGAGGGTTATGGTTGTCTGCTCAGCCATATCAGTCTAAGCTAGCGTGCTAACCCTTCTCTCTCCACAGGGGCTTTCCCTTCTGTCTCCACAGGGGCTTTCCCAGGTCTCTCTAGACTAGAGGGAGGATGCCAACACATATTAGGATGGGTCTGGACATGTCTTTGTGTTTGGTTCTGTCTGTTTGATTCTGACAGAATGAACATCTATGGCACTTAATGAACTGTCTCACTAGGGCTGTGTCCCTGAAGGACTGTCTCACTAGGGCTGTGTCCCTGAAGGACTGTCTCACTAGGGCTGTGTCCCTGATGGACTGTCTCACTAGGGCTGTGTCCCTGAAGGACTGTCTCACTAGGGCTGTGTCCCTGATGGACTGTCTCACTAGGACTGTGTCCCTGATGGACTGTCTCACTAGGGCTGTGTCCCTGAAGGACTGTCTCACTAGGGCTGTGTCCCTGATGGGACCTGATGGACTGTCTCACTAGGGCTGTGTCCCTGATGGACTGTCTCACTAGGACTGTGTCCCTGATGGACTGTCTCACTAGGACTGTGTCCCTGATGGACTGTCTCACTAGGGCTGTGTCCCTGATGGACTGTCTCACTAGGGCTGTGTCCCTGAAGGACTGTCTCACTAGGGCTGTGTCCCTGATGGACTGTCTCACTAGGGCTGTGTCCCTGAAGGACTGTCTCACTAGGGCTGTGTCCCTGATGGACTGTCTCACTAGGGCTGTGTCCCTGATGGACTGTCTCACTAGGGCTGTGTCCCTGATGGACTGTCTCACTAGGGCTGTGTCCCTGAAGGACTGTCTCACTAGGGCTGTGTCCCTGATGGACTGTCTCACTAGGGCTGTGTCCCTGATGGACTGTCTCACTAGGGCTGTGTCCCTGATGGACTGTCTCACTAGGGCTGTGTCCCTGATGGACTGTCTCACTAGGGCTGTGTCCCTGATGGACTGTCTCACTAGGGCTGTGTCCCTGATGGGACCTGATGGACTGTCTCACTAGGGCTGTGTCCCTGATGAACTGTCTCACTAAGACTGTGTCCCTGATGGACTATCTCACTAGGGCTGTGTCCCTGATGGACTGTCCCACTAGGGCTGTGTCCCTGAAGGACTGTGTCCCTGATGGACTGTCTCACTAGGGCTGTGTCCCTGATGGACTGTCTCACTAGGGCTGTGTCCCTGAAGGACTGTCTCACTAGGACTGTGTCCCTGATGGACTGTCTCACTAGGGCTGTGTCCCTGATGGACTGTCTCACTAGGGCTGTGTCCCTGATGGACTGTCTCACTAGGGCTGTGTCCCTGATGGACTGTCTCACTAGGGCTGTGTCCCTGATGGACTGTCTCACTAGGGCTGTGTCCCTGATGGACTGTCTCACTAGGGCTGTGTCCCTGATGGGCTGTCTCACTAGGGCTGTGTCCCTGATGGACTGTCTCACTAGGGCTGTGTCCCTGAAGGACTGTCTCACTAGGGCTGTGTCCCTGATGGACTGTCTCACTAGGGCTGTGTCCCTGAAGGACTGTCTCACTAGGGCTGTGTCCCTGATGGACTGTCTCACTAGGGCTGTGTCCCTGAAGGACTGTCTCACTAGGGCTGTGTCCCTGATGGACTGTCTCACTAGGGCTGTGTCCCTGATGGACTGTCTCACTAGGGCTGTGTCCCTGATGGGACCTGATGGACTGTCTCACTAGGGCTGTGTCCCTGATGAACTGTCTCACTAAGACTGTGTCCCTGATGGACTATCTCACTAGGGCTGTGTCCCTGATGGACTGTCCCACTAGGGCTGTGTCCCTGAAGGACTGTCTCACTAGGGCTGTGTCCCTGATGGACTGTCTCACTAGGGCTGTGTCCCTGATGGACTGTCTCACTAGGGCTGTGTCCCTGAAGGACTGTCTCACTAGGACTGTGTCCCTGATGGACTGTCTCACTAGGGCTGTGTCCCTGATGGACTGTCTCACTAGGGCTGTGTCCCTGATGGACTGTCTCACTAGGGCTGTGTCCCTGATGGACTGTCTCACTAGGGCTGTGTCCCTGATGGACTGTCTCACTAGGGCTGTGTCCCTGATGGACTGTCTCACTAGGGCTGTGTCCCTGATGGACTGTCTCACTAGGGCTGTGTCCCTGATGGGACCTGATGGACTGTCTCACTAGGGCTGTGTCCCTGATGGCAACCTATTCCCTAGATACGGGACGGCAGGGTAGCCTAGTGGTTATAACATTGGGTCAGTAACCTAAAGGTTGCTAGATTGAATCCCCAAATTGACAAGGTATAAATCTGTCGTTCTGCCCCTGAACAAGGCAGTTAACCCACCGTTCCTAGACCAGTTAACCCATCGTTCCTAGACCAGTTAACCCACCGTTCCTAGACCAGTTAACCCACTGTTCCTAGACCAGTTAACCCACTGTTCCTAGACCAGTTAACCCCCTGTTCCTAGACCAGTTAACCCCCTGTTCCTAGACCAGTTAACCCCCTGTTCCTAGACCAGTTAACCCCCTGTTCCTAGACCAGTTAACCCACTGTTCCTAGACCAGTTAACCTACTGTTCCTAGACCAGTTAACCCACCGTTCCTAGACCAGTTAACCTACTGTTCCTAGACCAGTTAACCCACCGTTCTTAGACCAGTTAACCCACCGTTCCTAGACCAGTTAACCCACCGTTCCTAGACCAGTTAACCCACCGTTCCTAGACCAGTTAACCCACCGTTCCTAGACCAGTTAACCCACCGTTCCTAGACCAGTTAACCCACCGTTCCTAGACCAGTTAACCCACCGTTCCTAGACCAGTTAACCCACCGTTCCTAGACCAGTTAACCCACCGTTCCTAGACCAGTTAACCCACCGTTCCTAGACCAGTTAACCCACCGTTCCTAGACCAGTTAGTTAACCCCCTGTTCCTAGACCAGTTAACCCACTGTTCCTAGACCAGTTAACCCACTGTTCCTAGACCAGTTAACCCACCGTTCCTAGACCAGTTAACCCACCGTTCCTAGACCAGTTAACCCACCGTTCCTAGACCAGTTAACCCACCGTTCCTAGACCAGTTAACCCACCGTTCCTAGACCAGTTAACCCCCTGTTCCTAGACCAGTTAACCCACTGTTCCTAGACCAGTTAACCCACTGTTCCTAGACCAGTTAACCCACTGTTCCTAGACCAGTTAACCCACTGTTCCTAGACCAGTTAACCCACTATTCCTAGACCAGTTAACCCACCACCGTTCCTAGACCAGTTAACCCACCCACCGTTCCTAGACCAGTTAACCCACTGTTCCTAGACCAGTTAACCCACCACCGTTCCTAGACCAGTTAACCCACCACCGTTCCTAGACCAGTTAACCCACCACCGTTCCTAGACCAGTTAACCCACCACCGTTCCTAGACCAGTTAACCCACTGTTCCTAGACCAGTTAACCCCCTGTTCCTAGACCAGTTAACCCACTGTTCCTAGACCAGTTAACCCACTGTTCCTAGACCAGTTAACCCACCGTTCCTAGACCAGTTAACCCACTGTTCCTAGACCAGTTAACCCACTGTTCCTAGACCAGTTAACCCACCACCGTTCCTAGACCAGTTAACCCACTGTTCCTAGACCAGTTAACCCACCGTTCCTAGACCAGTTAACCCACCACCGTTCCTAGACCAGTTAACCCACCACCGTTCCTAGACCAGTTAACCCACCACCGTTCCTAGACCAGTTAACCCACCACCGTTCCTAGACCAGTTAACCCACCGTTCCTAGACCAGTTAACCCACTGTTCCTAGACCAGTTAACCCACTGTTCCTAGACCAGTTAACCCACTGTTCCTAGACCAGTTAACCCACTGTTCCTAGACCAGTAAACCCACTGTTCCTAGACCAGTTAACCCACTGTTCCTAGACCAGTTAACCCACTGTTCCTAGACCAGTTAACCCACTGTTCCTAGACCAGTTAACCCACTGTTCCTAGACCAGTTAACCCCACTGTTCCTAGACCAGTTAACCCACTGTTCCTAGACCAGTTAACCCACCGTTCCTAGACCAGTTAACCCACCGTTCCTAGACCAGTTAACCCACCGTTCCTAGACCAGTTAACCCACTGTTCCTAGACCAGTTAACCCACCGTTCCTAGACCAGTTAACCCACCGTTCCTAGACCAGTTAACCCCCTGTTCCTAGACCAGTTAACCCACTGTTCCTAGACCAGTTAACCCACCGTTCCTAGACCAGTTAACCCACCGTTCCTAGACCAGTTAACCCACCGTTCCTAGACCAGTTAACCCACCGTTCCTAGACCAGTTAACCCACCGTTCCTAGACCAGTTAACCCACTGTTCCTAGACCAGTTAACCCACTGTTCCTAGACCAGTTAACCCTCTGTTCCTAGACCAGTTAACCCACTGTTCCTAGACCAGTTAACCCACCGTTCCTAGACCAGTTAACCCACCACCGTTCCTAGACCAGTTAACCCACCACCGTTCCTAGACCAGTTAACCCACTGTTCCTAGACCAGTTAACCCACCGTTCCTAGACCAGTTAACCCACCGTTCCTAGACCAGTTAACCCACCACCGTTCCTAGACCAGTTAACCCACCACCGTTCCTAGACCAGTTAACCCACCACCGTTCCTAGACCAGTTAACCCACCACCGTTCCTAGACCAGTTAACCCACCACCGTTCCTAGACCAGTTAACCCACCACCGTTCCTAGACCAGTTAACCCACCGTTCCTAGACCAGTTAACCCACTGTTCCTAGACCAGTTAACCCACTGTTCCTAGACCAGTTAACCCACTGTTCCTAGACCAGTTAACCCACTGTTCCTAGACCAGTTAACCCACTGTTCCTAGACCAGTTAACCCACTGTTCCTAGACCAGTTAACCCACTGTTCCTAGACCAGTTAACCCACTGTTCCTAGACCAGTAAACCCACTGTTCCTAGACCAGTTAACCCACTGTTCCTAGACCAGTTAACCCACTGTTCCTAGACCAGTTAACCCACTGTTCCTAGACCAGTTAACCCACTGTTCCTAGACCAGTTAACCCCACTGTTCCTAGACCAGTTAACCCCACTGTTCCTAGACCAGTTAACCCACCGTTCCTAGACCAGTTAACCCACCGTTCCTAGACCAGTTAACCCACCGTTCCTAGACCAGTTAACCCACCGTTCCTAGACCAGTTAACCCACCGTTCCTAGACCAGTTAACCCACTGTTCCTAGACCAGTTAACCCACCGTTCCTAGACCAGTTAACCCCCTGTTCCTAGACCAGTTAACCCACCGTTCCTAGACCAGTTAACCCACCGTTCCTAGACCAGTTAACCCACCGTTCCTAGACCAGTTAACCCACCGTTCCTAGACCAGTTAACCCACCGTTCCTAGACCAGTTAACCCACTGTTCCTAGACCAGTTAACCCACCGTTCCTAGACCAGTTAACCCCCTGTTCCTAGACCAGTTAACCCCCTGTTCCTAGACCAGTTAACCCACCGTTCCTAGACCAGTTAACCCACCGTTCCTAGACCAGTTAACCCACCGTTCCTAGACCAGTTAACCCACCGTTCCTAGACCAGTTAACCCACCGTTCCCAGACCAGTTAACCCACCGTTCCCCGGGAGGCCGTCATTGTAAATAAGAATTTGTTCTTAACTGCCTTGCTTAAATTAAGGTCAAATAAAAAATACAGTATATATACAGCAGTATGTGGACACCCACATCAAATGAGTGGATTCTACTATTTCAACCCGTTCTTTCGGCGGACTACGCTTCCTGCCAGAATGCATAGTGCCAGCTGTAATGTTTGGTGGAGGAGGAATAATTGTCTGGGGCTGTTTTTCATGGTTCAGATCCCTTAGTTCCAGTGAAGGGAAATCTTAACGCTACAGAATACAATGACATTCTGGACGATTCTGTGCTTCCATCTTTGTGGCAACCGTTTGGGGAAGTCCCCTTCCTTGCTTTGTGCCCGAGGGGCACAAAGCAAGGTCCCTACAGAAATGGTTTGTTGACATCGGTGTGGAAGAACTTGACTGGCATGCACAGAGCCCTGACCTCAACCTCATCGGACACCTTCGGGATGAATTGGAACGCTGACTGCGAGGTTAGTGAGGTCGGGCGATTAGGCCTGGCTCGCAGCCTAATCGCCCCCACCTCACTAATGCTCTTGTGGCTGAAAACACACCTGTATTTAATACTATGTGTTCTGTAACACCTGAAAACACACCTGTATATACCACTGTGTGTTCTGTAACACCTGAAAACACACCTGTATATAACACTGTGTTCTGTAACACCAGAAAACACACCTGTATTTAATACTGTGTTCTGTAACACCTGAAAACACACCTGTATATAACACTATGTGTTCTGTAACACCTGAAAACACACCTGTATATAACACTGTGTTCTGTAACACCTGAAAACACACCTGTATTTAATACTGTGTGTTCTGTAACACCTGAAAACACACCTGTATATAACACTGTGTTCTGTAACACCTGAAAACACACCTGTATATAAAACTGTGTGTTCTGTAACACCAGAAAACACACCTGTATATAACACTGTGTGTTCTGTAACACCTGAAAACACACCTGTATTTAACACTATGTTCTGTAACACCAGAAAACACACCTGTATATAAGACTGTGTTCTGTAACACCAGAAAACACACCTGTATGTAACACCTGAAAACACACCTGTATATAACACTGTGTTCTGTAACACCTGAAAACACACCTGTATTTAACACTGTGTTCTGTAACACCTGAAAACACACCTGTATATAACACTGTGTTCTGTAACACCTGAAAACACACCTGTATATAAAACTGTGTGTTCTGTAACACCTGAAAACACACCTGTATATAACACTGTGTTCTGTAACACCTGAAAACACACCTGTATTTAACACTATGTGTTCTGTAACACCAGAAAACGGGGGACCTATATGCGGTGAAGGTGTTCAACAACCTCAGTTTCCTGCGACCACTCGACGTCCAAATGAGAGAGTTTGAGGTCCTGAAGAAACTCAACCATAAGAACATCGTCAAGCTGTTCGCTGTGGAGGAGGAGGTCAGTTATATACCCTGTCATTTATAGTAGAGGAGGTATCTCTGTCAGTATATACTATCTGTAGAATAGCACTACCTGGTGGAGGTATCTCTATCAGTAGAATAACACTACCTAGTGGAGGTATCTCTATCAGTAGAATAACACTACCTAGTGGAGGTATCTCTATCAGTAGAATAACACTACCTAGTGGAGGTATCTCTATCAGTAGAATAACACTACCTAGTGGAGGTATCTCTATCAGTAGAATAACACTACCTAGAGGAGGTATCAGTAGAATAACACTACCTAGTGGAGGTAGCTCTATCAGTAGAATAACACTACCTAGTGGAGGTATCTCTATCAGTAGAATAACACTACCTAGAGGAGGTATCAGTAGAATAACACTACCTAGTGGAGGTATCTCTATCAGTAGAATAACACTACCTAGTGGAGGTATCAGTAGAATAACACTACCTAGAGGAGGTATCTCTATCAGTAGAATAACACTACCTAGTGGCGGTATCTCTATCAGTAGAATAACACTACCTAGTGGAGGTATCAGTAGAATAACACTACCTAGTGGAGGTATCTCTATCAGTAGAATAACACTACCTAGTGGAGGTATCTCTATCAGTAGAATAACACTACCTAGTGGAGGTATCTCTATCAGTAGAATAACACTACCTAGTGGAGGTATCTCTATCAGTAGAATAACACTACCTAGAGGAGGTATCAGTAGAATAACACTACCTAGTGGAGGTATCAGTAGAATAACACTACCTAGTGGAGGTATCAGTAGAATAACACTACCTAGTGGAGGTATCAGTAGAATAACACTACCTAGTGGAGGTATCAGTAGAATAACACTACCTAGTGGAGGTATCTCTATCAGTAGAATAACACTACCTAGAGGAGGTATCAGTAGAATAACACTACCTAGTGGAGGTATCAGTAGAATAACACTACCTAGAGGAGGTATCAGTAGAATAACACTACCTAGTGGAGGTATCAGTAGAATAACACTACCTAGTGGAGGTATCTCTATCAGTAGAATAACACTACCTAGTGGAGGTATCTCTATCAGTAGAATAACACTACCTAGTGGAGGTATCTCTATCAGTAGAATAACACTACCTAGTGGAGGTATCTCTATCAGTAGAATAACACTACCTAGTGGAGGTATCTCTATCAGTAGAATAACACTACCTAGAGGAGGTATCTCTATCAGTAGAATAACACTACCTAGAGGAGGTATCTCTATCAGTAGAATAACACTACCTAGTGGAGGTATCTCTATCAGTAGAATAACACTACCTAGAGGAGGTATCTCTATCAGTAGAATAACACTACCTAGAGGAGGTATCTCTATCAGTAGAATAACACTACCTAGTGGAGGTATCAGTAGAATAACACTACCTAGTGGAGGTATCTCTATCAGTAGAATAACACTACCTAGAGGAGGTATCAGTAGAATAACACTACCTAGTGGAGGTAGCTCTATCAGTAGAATAACACTACCTAGTGGAGGTATCTCTATCAGTAGAATAACACTACCTAGTGGAGGTATCTCTATCAGTAGAATAACACTACCTAGAGGAGGTATCAGTAGAATAACACTACTTAGTGGAGGTATCTCTATCAGTAGAATAACACTACCTAGTGGAGGTATCAGTAGAATAACACTACCTAGAGGAGGTATCTCTATCAGTAGAATAACACTACCTAGTGGAGGTATCTCTATCAGTAGAATAACACTACCTAGAGGAGGTATCTCTATCAGTAGAATAACACTACCTAGAGGAGGTATCAGTAGAATAACACTACCTAGTGGAGGTATCAGTAGAATAACACTACCTAGTGGAGGTATCAGTAGAATAACACTACCTAGTGGAGGTATCAGTAGAATAACACTACCTAGTGGAGGTATCAGTAGAATAACACTACCTAGTGGAGGTATCTCTATCAGTAGAATAACACTACCTAGAGGAGGTATCAGTAGAATAACACTACCTAGTGGAGGTATCAGTAGAATAACACTACCTAGAGGAGGTATCAGTAGAATAACACTACCTAGTGGAGGTATCAGTAGAATAACACTACCTAGTGGAGGTATCTCTATCAGTAGAATAACACTACCTAGTGGAGGTATCTCTATCAGTAGAATAACACTACCTAGTGGAGGTATCTCTATCAGTAGAATAACACTACCTAGTGGAGGTATCTCTATCAGTAGAATAACACTACCTAGTGGAGGTATCTCTATCAGTAGAATAACACTACCTAGAGGAGGTATCTCTATCAGTAGAATAACACTACCTAGAGGAGGTATCTCTATCAGTAGAATAACACTACCTAGTGGAGGTATCTCTATCAGTAGAATAACACTACCTAGAGGAGGTATCTCTATCAGTAGAATAACACTACCTAGAGGAGGTATCTCTATCAGTAGAATAACACTACCTAGTGGAGGTATCAGTAGAATAACACTACCTAGTGGAGGTATCTCTATCAGTAGAATAACACTACCTAGAGGAGGTATCAGTAGAATAACACTACCTAGTGGAGGTAGCTCTATCAGTAGAATAACACTACCTAGTGGAGGTATCTCTATCAGTAGAATAACACTACCTAGTGGAGGTATCTCTATCAGTAGAATAACACTACCTAGAGGAGGTATCAGTAGAATAACACTACTTAGTGGAGGTATCTCTATCAGTAGAATAACACTACCTAGTGGAGGTATCAGTAGAATAACACTACCTAGAGGAGGTATCTCTATCAGTAGAATAACACTACCTAGTGGAGGTATCTCTATCAGTAGAATAACACTACCTAGAGGAGGTATCTCTATCAGTAGAATAACACTACCTAGTGGAGGTATCTCTATCAGTAGAATAACACTACCTAGAGGAGGTATCAGTAGAATAACACTACCTAGTGGAGGTAGCTCTATCAGTAGAATAACACTACCTAGTGGAGGTATCTCTATCAGTAGAATAACACTACCTAGAGGAGGTATCAGTAGAATAACACTACCTAGTGGAGGTATCTCTATCAGTAGAATAACACTACCTAGTGGAGGTATCTCTATCAGTAGAATAACACTACCTAGAGGAGGTATCTCTATCAGTAGAATAACACTACCTAGTAGAATAACACTACCTAGTGGAGGTATCAGTAGAATAACACTACCTAGTGGAGGTATCAGTAGAATAACACTACCTAGTGGAGGTATCAGTAGAATAACACTACCTAGTGGAGGTATCAGTAGAATAACACTACCTAGTGGAGGTATCTCTATCAGTAGAATAACACTACCTAGAGGAGGTATCAGTAGAATAACACTACCTAGTGGAGGTATCAGTAGAATAACACTACCTAGAGGAGGTATCAGTAGAATAACACTACCTAGTGGAGGTATCAGTAGAATAACACTACCTAGTGGAGGTATCTCTATCAGTAGAATAACACTACCTAGTGGAGGTATCTCTATCAGTAGAATAACACTACCTAGTGGAGGTATCTCTATCAGTAGAATAACACTACCTAGTGGAGGTATCTCTATCAGTAGAATAACACTACCTAGTGGAGGTATCTCTATCAGTAGAATAACACTACCTAGAGGAGGTATCTCTATCAGTAGAATAACACTACCTAGAGGAGGTATCTCTATCAGTAGAATAACACTACCTAGTGGAGGTATCTCTATCAGTAGAATAACACTACCTAGAGGAGGTATCTCTATCAGTAGAATAACACTACCTAGAGGAGGTATCTCTATCAGTAGAATAACACTACCTAGTGGAGGTATCAGTAGAATAACACTACCTAGTGGAGGTATCTCTATCAGTAGAATAACACTACCTAGAGGAGGTATCAGTAGAATAACACTACCTAGTGGAGGTAGCTCTATCAGTAGAATAACACTACCTAGTGGAGGTATCTCTATCAGTAGAATAACACTACCTAGTGGAGGTATCTCTATCAGTAGAATAACACTACCTAGAGGAGGTATCAGTAGAATAACACTACTTAGTGGAGGTATCTCTATCAGTAGAATAACACTACCTAGTGGAGGTATCAGTAGAATAACACTACCTAGAGGAGGTATCTCTATCAGTAGAATAACACTACCTAGTGGAGGTATCTCTATCAGTAGAATAACACTACCTAGAGGAGGTATCTCTATCAGTAGAATAACACTACCTAGTGGAGGTATCTCTATCAGTAGAATAACACTACCTAGAGGAGGTATCAGTAGAATAACACTACCTAGTGGAGGTAGCTCTATCAGTAGAATAACACTACCTAGTGGAGGTATCTCTATCAGTAGAATAACACTACCTAGAGGAGGTATCAGTAGAATAACACTACCTAGTGGAGGTATCTCTATCAGTAGAATAACACTACCTAGTGGAGGTATCAGTAGAATAACACTACCTAGAGGAGGTATCTCTATCAGTAGAATAACACTACCTAGTGGAGGTATCTCTATCAGTAGAATAACACTACCTAGAGGAGGTATCTCTATCAGTAGAATAACACTACCTAGTGGAGGTATCTCTATCAGTAGAATAACACTACCTAGAGGAGGTATCAGTAGAATAACACTACCTAGTGGAGGTAGCTCTATCAGTAGAATAACACTACCTAGTGGAGGTATCTCTATCAGTAGAATAACACTACCTAGAGGAGGTATCAGTAGAATAACACTACCTAGTGGAGGTATCTCTATCAGTAGAATAACACTACCTAGTGGAGGTATCAGTAGAATAACACTACCTAGAGGAGGTATCTCTATCAGTAGAATAACACTACCTAGTGGAGGTATCTCTATCAGTAGAATAACACTACCTAGTGGAGGTATCAGTAGAATAACACTACCTAGAGGAGGTATCTCTATCAGTAGAATAACACTACCTAGAGGAGGTATCTCTATCAGTAGAATAACACTACCTAGTGGAGGTATCAGTAGAATAACACTACCTAGTGGAGGTATCTCTATCAGTAGAATAACACTACCTAGTGGAGGTATCTCTATCAGTAGAATAACACTACCTAGTGGAGGTATCTCTATCAGTAGAATAACACTACCTAGTGGAGGTATCTCTATCAGTAGAATAACACTACCTAGTGGAGGTATCTCTATCAGTAGAATAACACTACCTAGAGGAGGTATGTCTATCAGTAGAATAACACTACCTAGAGGAGGTATCTCTATCAGTAGAATAACACTACCTAGTGGAGGTATCAGTAGAATAACACTACCTAGTGGAGGTATCTCTATCAGTAGAATAACACTACCTAGTGGAGGTATCAGTAGAATAACACTACCTAGTGGAGGTATCTCTATCAGTAGAATAACACTACCTAGAGGAGGTATCTCTATCAGTAGAATAACACTACCTAGTGGAGGTATCAGTAGAATAACACTACCTAGTGGAGGTATCTCTATCAGTAGAATAACACTACCTAGTGGAGGTATCTCTACCAGTAGAATAACACTACCTAGTGGAGTATCTCTGTCAGTAGAATAACACTACCTAGTGGAGGTATCTCTATCAGTAGAATAACACTACCTAGTGGAGGTATCTCTATCAGTAGAATAACACTACCTAGTGGAGGTATCTCTATCAGTAGAATAACACTACCTAGTGGAGGTATCTCTATCAGTAGAATAACACTACCTAGAGGAGGTATCTCTATCAGTAGAATAACACTACCTAGTGGAGGTATCAGTAGAATAACACTACCTAGTGGAGGTATCTCTATCAGTAGAATAACACTACCTAGTGGAGGTATCTCTATCAGTAGAATAACACTACCTAGTGGAGGTATCTCTATCAGTAGAATAACACTACCTAGTGGAGGTATCTCTATCAGTAGAATAACACTACCTAGAGGAGGTATCTCTATCAGTAGAATAACACTACCTAGTGGAGGTATCTCTGTCAGTAGAATAACACTACCTAGAGGAGGTATCTCTATCAGTAGAATAACACTACCTAGTGGAGGTATCTCTATCAGTAGAATAACACTACCTAGTGGAGGTATCAGTAGAATAACACTACCTAGTGGAGGTATCTCTATCAGTAGAATAACACTACCTAGTGGAGGTATCTCTATCAGTAGAATAACACTACCTAGTGGAGGTATCTCTATCAGTAGAATAACACTACCTAGTGGAGGTATCAGTAGAATAACACTACCTAGAGGAGGTATCTCTATCAGTAGAATAACACTACCTAGAGGAGGTATCTCTATCAGTAGAATAACACTACCTAGAGGAGGTATCTCTATCAGTAGAATAACACTACCTAGTGGAGGTATCTCTATCAGTAGAATAACACTACCTAGTGGAGGTATCTCTATCAGTAGAATAACACTACCTAGTGGAGGTATCTCTATCAGTAGAATAACACTACCTAGAGGAGGTATCTCTATCAGTAGAATAACACTACCTAGTGGAGGTATCTCTATCAGTAGAATAACACTACCTAGTGGAGGTATCTCTATCAGTAGAATAACACTACCTAGTGGAGGTATCTCTATCAGTAGAATAACACTACCTAGTGGAGGTATCAGTAGAATAACACTACCTAGAGGAGGTATCTCTATCAGTAGAATAACACTACCTAGTGGAGGTATCTCTATCAGTAGAATAACACTACCTAGAGGAGGTATCTCTATCAGTAGAATAACACTACCTAGTGGAGGTATCTCTATCAGTAGAATAACACTACCTAGTGGAGGTATCAGTAGAATAACACTACCTAGTGGAGGTATCAGTAGAATAACACTACCTAGTGGAGGTATCAGTAGAATAACACTACCTAGAGGAGGTATCTCTATCAGTAGAATAACACTACCTAGTGGAGGTATCAGTAGAATAACACTACCTAGAGGAGGTATCTCTATCAGTAGAATAACACTACCTAGTGGAGGTATCTCTATCAGTAGAATAACACTACCTAGTGGAGGTATCTCTATCAGTAGAATAACACTACCTAGTGGAGGTATCTCTATCAGTAGAATAACACTACCTAGTGGAGGTATCAGTAGAATAACACTACCTAGTGGAGGTATCAGTAGAATAACACTACCTAGTGGAGGTATCTCTATCAGTAGAATAACACTACCTAGTGGAGGTATCTCTATCAGTAGAATAACACTACCTAGTGGAGGTATCAGTAGAATAACACTACCTAGTGGAGGTATCTCTATCAGTAGAATAACACTACCTAGAGGAGGTATCAGTAGAATAACACTACCTAGTGGAGGTATCTCTATCAGTAGAATAACACTACCTAGTGGAGGTATCTCTATCAGTAGAATAACACTACCTAGAGGAGGTATCAGTAGAATAACACTACCTAGTGGAGGTATCTCTATCAGTAGAATAACACTACCTAGAGGAGGTATCTCTATCAGTAGAATAACACTACCTAGTGGAGGTATCTCTATCAGTAGAATAACACTACCTAGTGGAGGTATCTCTATCAGTAGAATAACACTACCTAGTGGAGGTATCTCTATCAGTAGAATAACACTACCTAGTGGAGGTATCTCTATCAGTAGAATAACACTACCTAGAGGAGGTATCTCTATCAGTAGAATAACACTACCTAGAGGAGGTATCTCTATCAGTAGAATAACACTACCTAGTGGAGGTATCTCTATCAGTAGAATAACACTACCTAGTGGAGGTATCAGTAGAATAACACTACCTAGTGGAGGTATCAGTAGAATAACACTACCTAGTGGAGGTATCTCTATCAGTAGAATAACACTACCTAGAGGTATCTCTATCAGTAGAATAACACTACCTAGTGGAGGTATCTCTATCAGTAGAATAACACTACCTAGTGGAGGTATCTCTATCAGTAGAATAACACTACCTAGTGGAGGTATCTCTATCAGTAGAATAACACTACCTAGAGGAGGTATCTCTATCAGTGGAATAACACTACCTAGTGGAGGTATCTCTATCAGTAGAATAACACTACCTAGTGGAGGTATCAGTAGAATAACACTACCTAGTGGAGGTATCAGTAGAATAACACTACCTAGTGGAGGTATCTCTATCAGTAGAATAACACTACCTAGTGGAGGTATCAGTAGAATAACACTACCTAGTGGAGGTATCTCTATCAGTAGAATAACACTACCTAGTGGAGGTATCAGTAGAATAACACTACCTAGTGGAGGTATCTCTATCAGTAGAATAACACTACCTAGTGGAGGTATCAGTAGAATAACACTACCTAGTGGAGGTATCTCTATCAGTAGAATAACACTACCTAGAGGAGGTATCTCTATCAGTAGAATAACACTACCTAGAGGAGGTATCAGTAGAATAACACTACCTAGTGGAGGTATCTCTATCAGTAGAATAACACTACCTAGAGGAGGTATCAGTAGAATAACACTACCTAGTGGAGGTATCTCTATCAGTAGAATAACACTACCTAGTGGAGGTATCTCTATCAGTAGAATAACACTACCTAGTGGAGGTATCTCTATCAGTAGAATAACACTACCTAGTGGAGGTATCTCTATCAGTAGAATAACACTACCTAGAGGAGGTATCTCTATCAGTAGAATAACACTACCTAGTGGAGGTATCTCTATCAGTAGAATAACACTACCTAGTGGAGGTATCTCTATCAGTAGAATAACACTACCTAGTGGAGGTATCTCTATCAGTAGAATAACACTACCTAGTGGAGGTATCTCTATCAGTAGAATAACACTACCTAGAGGAGGTATCTCTATCAGTAGAATAACACTACCTAGAGGAGGTATCTCTATCAGTAGAATAACACTACCTAGTGGAGGTATCTCTATCAGTAGAATAACACTACCTAGTGGAGGTATCAGTAGAATAACACTACCTAGTGGAGGTATCAGTAGAATAACACTACCTAGTGGAGGTATCTCTATCAGTAGAATAACACTACCTAGAGGAGGTATCTCTATCAGTAGAATAACACTACCTAGTGGAGGTATCTCTATCAGTAGAATAACACTACCTAGTGGAGGTATCTCTATCAGTAGAATAACACTACCTAGAGGAGGTATCTCTATCAGTGGAATAACACTACCTAGTGGAGGTATCTCTATCAGTAGAATAACACTACCTAGTGGAGGTATCAGTAGAATAACACTACCTAGTGGAGGTATCAGTAGAATAACACTACCTAGTGGAGGTATCTCTATCAGTAGAATAACACTACCTAGTGGAGGTATCAGTCACTACCTAGTGGAGGTATCAGTAGAATAACACTACCTAGTGGAGGTATCTCTATCAGTAGAATAACACTACCTAGTGGAGGTATCTCTATCAGTAGAATAACACTACCTAGTGGAGGTATCTCTATCAGTAGAATAACACTACCTAGAGGAGGTATCTCTATCAGTGGAATAACACTACCTAGTGGAGGTATCTCTATCAGTAGAATAACACTACCTGGTGGAGGTATCTCTATCAGTAGAATAACACTACCTAGAGGAGGTATCTCTATCAGTAGAATAACACTACCTAGTGGAGGTATCTCTATCAGTAGAATAACACTACCTGGTGGAGGTATCTCTATCAGTAGAATAACACTACCTAGTGGAGGTATCAGTAGAATAACACTACCTAGTGGAGGTATCTCTATCAGTAGAATAACACTACCTAGTGGAGGTATCTCTATCAGTAGAATAACACTACCTAGTGGAGGTATCAGTAGAATAACACTACCTAGAGGAGGTATCTCTATCAGTAGAATAACACTACCTAGAGGAGGTATCTCTATCAGTGGAATAACACTACCTAGAGGAGGTATCTCTATCAGTAGAATAACACTACCTAGAGGAGGTATCTCTATCAGTAGAATAACACTACCTAGTGGAGGTATCTCTATCAGTAGAATAACACTACCTAGAGGAGGTATCTCTATCAGTAGAATAACACTACCTAGTGGAGGTATCTCTATCAGTAGAATAACACTACCTAGTGGAGTATCTCTATCAGTAGAATAACACTACCTAGTGGAGGTATCTCTATCAGTAGAATAACACTACCTAGAGGAGTATCTCTATCAGTAGAATAACACTACCTAGAGGAGGTATCTCTATCAGTAGAATAACACTACCTAGAGGAGGTATCTCTATCAGTAGAATAACACTACCTAGAGGAGGTATCAGTAGAATAACTACCTAGTGGAGGTATCTCTATCAGTAGAATAACACTACCTAGTGGAGGTATCAGTAGAATAACACTACCTAGAGGAGGTATCTCTATCAGTAGAATAACACTACCTAGTGGAGGTATCTCTATCAGTAGAATAACACTACCTAGTGGAGGTATCAGTAGAATAACACTACCTAGAGGTATCTCTATCAGTAGAATAACACTACCTAGAGGAGGTATCTCTATCAGTAGAATAACACTACCTAGTGGAGGTATCAGTAGAATAACACTACCTAGTGGAGGTATCTCTATCAGTAGAATAACACTACCTAGTGGAGGTATCTCTATCAGTAGAATAACACTACCTAGTGGAGGTATCTCTATCAGTAGAATAACACTACCTAGTGGAGGTATCTCTATCAGTAGAATAACACTACCTAGTGGAGGTATCTCTATCAGTAGAATAACACTACCTAGAGGAGGTATGTCTATCAGTAGAATAACACTACCTAGAGGAGGTATCTCTATCAGTAGAATAACACTACCTAGTGGAGGTATCAGTAGAATAACACTACCTAGTGGAGGTATCTCTATCAGTAGAATAACACTACCTAGTGGAGGTATCAGTAGAATAACACTACCTAGTGGAGGTATCTCTATCAGTAGAATAACACTACCTAGAGGAGGTATCTCTATCAGTAGAATAACACTACCTAGTGGAGGTATCAGTAGAATAACACTACCTAGTGGAGGTATCTCTATCAGTAGAATAACACTACCTAGTGGAGGTATCTCTACCAGTAGAATAACACTACCTAGTGGAGGTATCTCTGTCAGTAGAATAACACTACCTAGTGGAGGTATCTCTATCAGTAGAATAACACTACCTAGTGGAGGTATCTCTATCAGTAGAATAACACTACCTAGTGGAGGTATCTCTATCAGTAGAATAACACTACCTAGTGGAGGTATCTCTATCAGTAGAATAACACTACCTAGAGGAGGTATCTCTATCAGTAGAATAACACTACCTAGTGGAGGTATCAGTAGAATAACACTACCTAGTGGAGGTATCTCTATCAGTAGAATAACACTACCTAGTGGAGGTATCTCTATCAGTAGAATAACACTACCTAGTGGAGGTATCTCTATCAGTAGAATAACACTACCTAGTGGAGGTATCTCTATCAGTAGAATAACACTACCTAGAGGAGGTATCTCTATCAGTAGAATAACACTACCTAGTGGAGGTATCTCTGTCAGTAGAATAACACTACCTAGAGGAGGTATCTCTATCAGTAGAATAACACTACCTAGTGGAGTATCTCTATCAGTAGAATAACACTACCTAGTGGAGGTATCAGTAGAATAACACTACCTAGTGGAGGTATCTCTATCAGTAGAATAACACTACCTAGTGGAGGTATCTCTATCAGTAGAATAACACTACCTAGTGGAGGTATCTCTATCAGTAGAATAACACTACCTAGTGGAGGTATCAGTAGAATAACACTACCTAGAGGAGGTATCTCTATCAGTAGAATAACACTACCTAGAGGAGGTATCTCTATCAGTAGAATAACACTACCTAGAGGAGGTATCTCTATCAGTAGAATAACACTACCTAGTGGAGGTATCTCTATCAGTAGAATAACACTACCTAGTGGAGGTATCTCTATCAGTAGAATAACACTACCTAGTGGAGGTATCTCTATCAGTAGAATAACACTACCTAGAGGAGGTATCTCTATCAGTAGAATAACACTACCTAGTGGAGGTATCTCTATCAGTAGAATAACACTACCTAGTGGAGGTATCTCTATCAGTAGAATAACACTACCTAGTGGAGGTATCTCTATCAGTAGAATAACACTACCTAGTGGAGGTATCAGTAGAATAACACTACCTAGAGGAGGTATCTCTATCAGTAGATAACACTACCTAGTGGAGGTATCTCTATCAGTAGAATAACACTACCTAGAGGAGGTATCTCTATCAGTAGAATAACACTACCTAGTGGAGGTATCTCTATCAGTAGAATAACACTACCTAGTGGAGGTATCAGTCCTAGTGGAGGCATCAGTAGAATAACACTACCTAGTGGAGGTATCAGTAGAATAACACTACCTAGAGGAAATTATCTCTATCAGTAGAATAACACTACCTAGTGGAGGTATCAGTAGAATAACACTACCTAGAGGAGGTATCTCTATCAGTAGAATAACACTACCTAGTGGAGGTATCTCTATCAGTAGAATAACACTACCTAGTGGAGGTATCTCTATCAGTAGAATAACACTACCTAGTGGAGGTATCTCTATCAGTAGAATAACACTACCTAGTGGAGGTATCAGTAGAATAACACTACCTAGTGGAGGTATCTCTATCAGTAGAATAACACTACCTAGTGGAGGTATCAGTAGAATAACACTACCTAGTGGAGGTATCTCTATCAGTAGAATAACACTACCTAGAGGAGGTATCAGTAGAATAACACTACCTAGTGGAGGTATCTCTATCAGTAGAATAACACTACCTAGTGGAGGTATCTCTATCAGTAGAATAACACTACCTAGAGGAGGTATCAGTAGAATAACACTACCTAGTGGAGGTATCTCTATCAGTAGAATAACACTACCTAGAGGAGGTATCTCTATCAGTAGAATAACACTACCTAGTGGAGGTATCTCTATCAGTAGAATAACACTACCTAGTGGAGGTATCTCTATCAGTAGAATAACACTACCTAGTGGAGGTATCTCTATCAGTAGAATAACACTACCTAGTGGAGGTATCTCTATCAGTAGAATAACACTACCTAGGGAGGTATCTCTATCAGTAGAATAACACTACCTAGTGGAGGTATCTCTATCAGTAGAATAACACTACCTAGTGGAGGTATCAGTAGAATAACACTACCTAGTGGAGGTATCAGTAGAATAACACTACCTAGTGGAGGTATCTCTATCAGTAGAATAACACTACCTAGAGGAGGTATCTCTATCAGTAGAATAACACTACCTAGTGGAGGTATCTCTATCAGTAGAATAACACTACCTAGTGGAGGTATCTCTATCAGTAGAATAACACTACCTAGTGGAGGTATCTCTATCAGTAGAATAACACTACCTAGAGGAGGTATCTCTATCAGTGGAATAACACTACCTAGTGGAGGTATCTCTATCAGTAGAATAACACTACCTAGTGGAGGTATCAGTAGAATAACACTACCTAGTGGAGGTATCAGTAGAATAACACTACCTAGTGGAGGTATCTCTATCAGTAGAATAACACTACCTAGTGGAGGTATCAGTAGAATAACACTACCTAGTGGAGGTATCAGTAGAATAACACTACCTAGTGGAGGTATCTCTATCAGTAGAATAACACTACCTAGTGGAGGTATCTCTATCAGTAGAATAACACTACCTAGTGGAGGTATCTCTATCAGTAGAATAACACTACCTAGAGGAGGTATCTCTATCAGTAGAATAACACTACCTAGAGGAGGTATCAGTAGAATAACACTACCTAGTGGAGGTATCTCTATCAGTAGAATAACACTACCTAGAGGAGGTATCAGTAGAATAACACTACCTAGTCTCTATCAGTAGAATAACACTACCTAGTGGAGGTATCTCTATCAGTAGAATAACACTACCTAGTGGAGGTATCTCTATCAGTAGAATAACACTACCTAGTGGAGGTATCTCTATCAGTAGAATAACACTACCTAGAGGAGGTATCTCTATCAGTAGAATAACACTACCTAGTGGAGGTATCTCTATCAGTAGAATAACACTACCTAGTGGAGGTATCTCTATCAGTAGAATAACACTACCTAGTGGAGGTATCTCTATCAGTAGAATAACACTACCTAGAGGAGGTATCTCTATCAGTAGAATAACACTACCTAGTGGAGGTATCTCTATCAGTAGAATAACACTACCTAGTGGAGGTATCAGTAGAATAACACTACCTAGTGGAGGTATCAGTAGAATAACACTACCTAGTGGAGGTATCTCTATCAGTAGAATAACACTACCTAGAGGAGGTATCTCTATCAGTAGAATAACACTACCTAGTGGAGGTATCTCTATCAGTAGAATAACACTACCTAGTGGAGGTATCTCTATCAGTAGAATAACACTACCTAGTGGAGGTATCTCTATCAGTAGAATAACACTACCTAGAGGAGGTATCTCTATCAGTAGAATAACACTACCTAGTGGAGGTATCTCTATCAGTAGAATAACACTACCTAGTGGAGGTATCAGTAGAATAACACTACCTAGTGGAGGTATCAGTAGAATAACACTACCTAGTGGAGGTATCTCTATCAGTAGAATAACACTACCTAGTGGAGGTATCTCTATCAGTAGAATAACACTACCTAGTGGAGGTATCTCTATCAGTAGAATAACACTACCTAGTGGAGGTATCTCTATCAGTAGAATAACACTACCTAGTGGAGGTATCTCTATCAGTAGAATAACACTACCTAGTGGAGGTATCTCTATCAGTAGAATAACACTACCTAGTGGAGGTATCTCTATCAGTAGAATAACACTACCTAGTGGAGGTATCTCTATCAGTAGAATAACACTACCTAGAGGAGGTATCTCTATCAGTAGAATAACACTACCTAGTGGAGTATCTCTATCAGTAGAATAACACTACCTAGTGGAGGTATCTAGAATAACACTACCTAGTGGAGGTATCAGTAGAATAACACTACCTAGTGGAGGTATCAGTAGAATAACACTACCTAGAGGAGGTATCTCTATCAGTAGAATAACACTACCTAGTGGAGGTATCAGTAGAATAACACTACCTAGTGGAGGTATCTCTATCAGTAGAATAACACTACCTAGTGGAGGATCTCTATCAGTAGAATAACACTACCTAGTGGAGGTATCTCTATCAGTAGAATAACACTACCTAGTGGAGGTATCTCTATCAGTAGAATAACACTACCTAGTGGAGGTATCAGTAGAATAACACTACCTAGTGGAGGTATCTCTATCAGTAGAATAACACTACCTAGTGGAGGTATCAGTAGAATAACACTACCTAGTGGAGGTATCTCTATCAGTAGAATAACACTACCTAGAGGAAATATCAGTAGAATAACACTACCTAGTGGAGTATCTCTATCAGTAGAATAACACTACCTAGTGGAGGTATCTCTATCAGTAGAATAACACTACCTAGAGGAGGTATCAGTAGAATAACACTACCTAGTGGAGGTATCTCTATCAGTAGAATAACACTACCTAGTGGAGGTATCTCTATCAGTAGAATAACACTACCTAGTGGAGGTATCTCTATCAGTAGAATAACACTACCTAGTGGAGTATCTCTATCAGTATAACACTACCTAGTGGAGGTATCTCTATCAGTAGAATAACACTACCTAGTGGAGGTATCTCTATCAGTAGAATAACACTACCTAGAGGAGGTATCTCTATCAGTAGAATAACACTACCTAGTGGAGGTATCTCTATCAGTAGAATAACACTACCTAGTGGAGGTATCAGTAGAATAACACTACCTAGTGGAGTATCAGTAGAATAACACTACCTAGTGGAGGTATCTCTATCAGTAGAATAACACTACCTAGAGGAGGTATCTCTATCAGTAGAATAACACTACCTAGAGGAGGTATCTCTATCAGTAGAATAACACTACCTAGTGGAGGTATCTCTATCAGTAGAATAACACTACCTAGTGGAGGTATCTCTATCAGTAGAATAACACTACCTAGTGGAAGTATCTCTATCAGTAGAATAATAACACTACCTAGAGGGAGGTATCTCTATCAGTGGAATAACACTACCTAGTGGAGGTATCTCTATCAGTAGAATAACACTACCTAGTGGAGGTATCAGTAGAATAACACTACCTAGTGGAGGTATCAGTAGAATAACACTACCTAGTGGAGGTATCTCTATCAGTAGAATAACACTACCTAGTGGAGGTATCAGTAGAATAACACTACCTAGTGGAGGTATCAGTGAATAACACTACCTAGTGGAGGTATCTCTATCAGTAGAATAACACTACCTAGTGGAGGTATCTCTATCAGTAGAATAACACTACCTAATTAGGTATCTCTATCAGTAGAATAACACTACCTAGAGGAGGTATCTCTATCAGTAGAATAACACTACCTAGAGGAGGTATCAGTGTAACACTACCTAGTGGAGGTATCTCTATCAGTAGAATAACACTACCTAGAGGAGGTATCAGTAGAATAACACTACCTAGTGGAGGTATCTCTATCAGTAGAATAACACTACCTAGTGGAGTATCTCTATCAGTAGAATAACACTACCTAGTGGAGGTATCTCTATCAGTAGAATAACACTACCTAGAGGAGGTATCTCTATCAGTAGAATAACACTACCTGAGTGGGTATCTCTATCAGTAGAATAACACTACCTAGTTAGGTATCTATCAGTAGAATAACACTACCTAGTGGAAGTATCTCTATCAGTAGAATAACACTACCTAGAGGAGGTATCTCTATCAGTAGAATAACACTACCTAGTGGAGGTATCTCTATCAGTAGAATAACACTACCTAGTGGAGGTATCCAGTAGAATAACACTACCTAGTGGAGGTATCAGTAGAATAACACCCTAGTGGAGGTATCTCTATCAGTAGAATAACACTACCTAGAGGTATCTCTATCAGTAGAATAACACTACCTAGTGGAGGTATCTCTATCAGTAGAATAACACTAGTGGAGGTATCTCTATCAGTAGAATAACACTACCTAGTGGAGGTATCTCTATCAGTAGAATAACACTACCTAGAGGAGTCTCTATCAGTGGAATAACACTACCTAGTGGAGGCCATCTCTATCAGTAGAATAACACTACCTAGTGGAGGTATCAGTAGAATAGCACTACCTAGTGGAGGTATCAGTAGAATAACACTACCTAGTGGAGGTATCTCTATCAGTAGAATAACACTACCTAGTGGAGGTATCAGTAGAATAACACTACCTAGTGGAGGTATCAGTAGAATAACACTACCTAGTGGAGTATCTCTATCAGTAGAATAACACTACCTAGTGGGTATCTCTATCAGTAGAATAACACTACCTAGAGGAGGTATCTCTATCAGTGGAATAACACTACCTAGTGGAGGTATCTCTATCAGTAGAATAGCACTGCCTGGTGGAGGTATCTCTATCAGTAGAATAACACTACCTAGAGGAGGTATCTCTATCAGTAGAATAACACTACCTAGTGGAAGGTATCTCTATCAGTAGAATAACACTACCTGGTGGAGGTATCTCTATCAGTAGAATAACACTACCTAGAGAGGTATCTCTATCAGTAGAATAACACTACCTAGAGGAAGTATCTCTATCAGTGGAATAACACTACCTAGAGAAATTATCTCTATCAGTAGAATAACACTACCTAGAAGGAGGTATCTCTATCAGTAGAATAACACTACCTAGAGGAGGTATCTCTATCAGTAGAATAACACTACCTAGAGTATCTCTATCAGTAGAATAACACTACCTAGTGGAGGTATCTCTATCAGTAGAATAACACTACCTAGAGGAGGTATCTCTATCAGTAGAATAACTACCTAGTGGAGGTATCTCTATCAGTAGAATAACACTACCTAGTGGAGGTATCTCTATCAGTAGAATAACACTGCCTAGTGGAGGTATCTCTATCAGTAGAATAACACTACCTAGAGGAGGTATCTCTATCAGTAGAATAACACTACCTAGTGGAGGTATCTCTATCAGTAGAATAACACTACCTAGTGGAGGTATCTCTATCAAGTAGAATAACTGCCTGAGTGGGTATCAATAGAATAAGCACTACCTAGTGGAGGTATCTCTATCAGTAGAATAACACTACCTAGTGGAGGTATCAATTAGAAATAACACTACCTAGTGGAGGTATCTCTATCAGTGAGAATAGCACTACCTAGTGGAGGTATCAGTAGAATAACACTACCTAGTGGAGTATCTCTATCAGTAGAATAACACTACCTAGAGGGGTATCTCTATCAGTGGAATAACACTACCTAGTGGAGGTATCTCTATCAGTAGAATAACACTACCTGGTGAGTATCTCTATCAGTAGAATAACACTACCTAGAGGAGGTATCTCTATCCAGTAGAATAACACTACCTAGTGGAGGTATCTCTATCAGTAGAATAACACTACCTAGTGGAGGTATCTCTATCAGTAGAATAACACTACCTAGAAGGAGGTATCTCTATCAGTAGAATAACACTACCTAGAGGAGGTATCAGTAGAATAACACTACCTAGTGGAGTATCAGTAGAATAACACTACCTAGTGGAGGTATCTCTATCAGTAGAATAACACTACCTAGAGGAGGTATCTCTATCAGTGAATAACACCCTAGAGGAGGTATCTCTATCAGTAGAATACACTACCTAGTGGAGGTATCTCTATCAGTAGGGCATAACACTACTAGTGGAGGTATCTCTATCAGTAGAATAACACTACCTAGTGGAGGTATCTCTATCAGTAGAATAACACTACCTAGAGGAGGTATCTCTATCAGTAGAATAACTACCTAGTGGAGGTATCTCTATCAGTAGAATAACACTACCTGAGTGGAGGTATCTCTATCAGTAGAATAACACTACCTAGAGGAGGTATCTCTATCAGTAGAATAACACTACCTAGAGCGGAGTATCTCTATCAGTAGAATAACACTACCTAGAGGAGGTATCTCTATCAGTAGAATAACACTACCTGAGTGGAGGTATCTCTATCAGTAGAATAACACTACCTAGTGGAGTATCTCTATCAGTAGAATAACACTACCTAGAGGGAGGTATCAGTAGAATAACACTACCTAGTGGAGGTATCGCTATCAGTAGAATAACACTACCTAGTGGGGTATCAGTAGAATAACACTACCTAGTGGAGGTATCTCTATCAGTGAATAACACTACCTAGAGGAGAACATCTCTATCAGTAGAATAACACTACCTAGTGGAAGTATCTCTATCAGTGAAATAACACTGCCTGGGAGGTATCTCTATCAGTAGAATAACACCTAGTGGAGGTATCAGTAGGGCAACACTACCTAGGCAGTCATCTCTATCAAGTAGAATAACACTACCTAGAGGAGGTATCTCTATCAGTAGAATAACACTACCTAGAGGAGGTATCTCTATCAGTAGAATAACACTACTAATTAATAACACTACCTAGTGGAGGTATCTCTATCAGTAGAATAACACTACCTAGTGGAGGTATCTCTATCAGTAGAATAACACTACCTAGAGAGGGAGGTATCTCTATCAGTGGAATAACACTACCTAATGGAGGTATCTCTATCAGTAGAATAACACTACCTAGTGGAGGTATCAGTAGAATAACACTACCTAGTGGAGTATCAGTAAATAACTCTACCTAGTGGAGTATCTCTATCAGTAGAATAACACTACCTAGTGGAGGTATCAGTAGAATAACACTACCTAGTGGAGGTATCAGTAGAATAACACTACCTAGTGGAGGTATCTCTATCAGTAGAATAACACTACCTAGTGGAGGTATATCAGTAGAATAGCACTACCTAGTGGAGAGTATCTCTATCAGTAGAATAACACTACCTAGAGGAAGTATCTCTATCAGTGGAATAACACTACCTAGTGGAGGTATCTCTATCAGTAGAATAACACTACCTGGTGTAGGTATCTCTATCAGTAGGAATAACACTACCTAGAGGAGTATCTCTATCAGTAGAATAACACTACCTAGTGGAGGTATCTCTATCAGTAGAATAACACTACCTGGTGGAGTATCTCTATCAGTGAATAACACTACCTGAGTGGAGGTATCTCTATCAGTAGAATAACACTACCTAGAGTGGTATCTCTATCAGTGGAATAACACTACCTAGTGGAGGTATCTCTATCAGTAGAATAACACTACCTAGTGGAGGTATCTCTATCCAGTAGAATAACACTACCTGAAATTATCTATCAGTAGAATAACACTACCTAGAGAGTATCTCTATCAGTGGAATAACACTACCTAGTGGAGGTATCTCTATCAGTAGAATAACACTACCTAGAGGAGGTATCTCTATCAGTAGAATAACACTACCTAGTGGAGGTATCTCTATCAGTAGAATAACACTACCTAGTGGAGGTATCTCTATCAGTAGAATAACACTACCTAGTGGAGGTATCTCTATCAGTAGAATAACACTACCTAGAGGAGGTATCTCTATCAGTAGAATAACACTACCTAGTGGAGGTATCTCTATCAGTAGAATAACACTACCTAGTGGAGGTATCTCTATCAGTAGAATAACACTACCTAGTGGAGGTATCTCTATCAGTAGAATAACACTACCTAGAGGAGGTATCTCTATCAGTAGAATAACACTACCTAGTGGAGGTATCTCTATCAGTAGAATAACACTACCTAGTGGAGGTATCTCTATCAGTAGAATAACACTACCTAGTGGAGGTATCAGTAGAATAACACTACCTAGTGGAGGTATCTCTATCAGTAGAATAACACTACCTAGTGGAGGTATCAGTAGAATAACACTACCTAGTGGAGGTATCTCTATCAGTAGAATAACACTACCTAGTGGAGGTATCAGTAGAATAACACTACCTAGTGGAGGTATCTCTATCAGTAGAATAACACTACCTAGTGGAGGTATCTCTATCAGTAGAATAACACTACCTAGTGGAGGTATCTCTATCAGTAGAATAACACTACCTAGAGGAGGTATCTCTATCAGTGGAATAACACTACCTAGTGGAGGTATCTCTATCAGTAGAATAACACTACCTGGTGGAGGTATCTCTATCAGTAGAATAACACTACCTAGAGGAGGTATCTCTATCAGTAGAATAACACTACCTAGTGGAGGTATCTCTATCAGTAGAATAACACTACCTAGTGGAGGTATCTCTATCAGTAGAATAACACTACCTAGAGGAGGTATCTCTATCAGTAGAATAACACTACCTAGAGGAGGTATCAGTAGAATAACACTACCTAGTGGAGGTATCAGTAGAATAACACTACCTAGTGGAGGTATCTCTATCAGTAGAATAACACTACCTAGAGGAGGTATCTCTATCAGTAGAATAACACTACCTAGAGGAGGTATCTCTATCAGTAGAATAACACTACCTAGTGGAGGTATCTCTATCAGTAGAATAACACTACCTAGTGGAGGTATCTCTATCAGTAGAATAACACTACCTAGTGGAGGTATCTCTATCAGTAGAATAACACTACCTAGAGGAGGTATCTCTATCAGTAGAATAACACTACCTAGTGGAGGTATCTCTATCAGTAGAATAACACTACCTAGTGGAGGTATCTCTATCAGTAGAATAACACTACCTAGAGGAGGTATCTCTATCAGTAGAATAACACTACCTAGAGGAGGTATCTCTATCAGTAGAATAACACTACCTAGAGGAGGTATCTCTATCAGTAGAATAACACTACCTAGTGGAGGTATCTCTATCAGTAGAATAACACTACCTAGTGGAGGTATCTCTATCAGTAGAATAACACTACCTAGAGGAGGTATCAGTAGAATAACACTACCTAGTGGAGGTATCGCTATCAGTAGAATAACACTACCTAGTGGAGGTATCAGTAGAATAACACTACCTAGTGGAGGTATCTCTATCAGTAGAATAACACTACCTAGAGGAGGTATCTCTATCAGTAGAATAACACTACCTAGTGGAGGTATCTCTATCAGTAGAATAACACTACCTAGAGGAGGTATCTCTATCAGTAGAATAACACTACCTAGTGGAGGTATCAGTAGAATAACACTACCTAGAGGAGGTATCTCTATCAGTAGAATAACACTACCTAGAGGAGGTATCTCTATCAGTAGAATAACACTACCTAGTGGAGGTATCAGTAGAATAACACTACCTAGTGGAGGTATCTCTATCAGTAGAATAACACTACCTAGTGGAGGTATCAGTAGAATAACACTACCTAGTGGAGGTATCTCTATCAGTAGAATAACACTACCTAGTGGAGGTATCTCTATCAGTAGAATAACACTACCTAGAGGAGGTATCTCTATCAGTAGAATAACACTACCTAGTGGAGGTATCTCTATCAGTAGAATAACACTACCTAGTGGAGGTATCAGTAGAATAACACTACCTAGAGGAGGTATCTCTATCAGTAGAATAACACTACCTAGTGGAGGTATCTCTATCAGTAGAATAACACTACCTAGTGGAGGTATCTCTATCAGTAGAATAACACTACCTAGTGGAGGTATCAGTAGAATAACACTACCTAGAGGAGGTATCTCTATCAGTAGAATAACACTACCTAGTGGAGGTATCAGTAGAATAACACTACCTAGTGGAGGTATCAGTAGAATAACACTACCTAGTGGAGGTATCTCTATCAGTAGAATAACACTACCTAGAGGAGGTATCTCTATCAGTAGAATAACACTACCTAGTGGAGGTATCTCTATCAGTAGAATAACACTACCTAGTGGAGGTATCTA